>NC_089769.1:2999583-3119583 GCF_040412425.1 Macrobrachium rosenbergii | reverse complement strand
AAACACATATACATATATATATATAAATGAGGCCATGTTTGGTTTATTGTGTGTCTATATAGAATGTTAATTTCCAAAAATAGTTTTATTGGCACAATTTCATTCATGACGTTTTTCTTCAAAAAGCCATTCCTAGATGAAAATTAATTTCCGGTTATTGCTTTATAAGAAATATAGAATAAGAAATTATATATCATCCGAATGGATTAATTTTCATAACTTATTTCATTAATGAAATTTATCGACTCATAACAATAATTTTCGTAATTTACTCGCAGAAAACTGTTCGATTCATATGAGGAAAGTATTCTAACAGTCTTCTTTTGCTTTCATTATGGCAGAAATAAATAAATAAAGAAATGAGGCCGGGATAATTCAAGATACTATTTTAGTATGTGGTAATTCACAATTGGACGTTTTCGTAAAAATTCGTCTTTTAATTTTTTTATTTTTCACTTAACTCCTACAAAACATTAAAATTAAATTACAAAAATTTTCAGAAAGATTACAGGACGGTCACCATTGTCAGTATATAATGATATTGCAATAAGACAACTTCTATTTTTTTTTTGTATGATGAAACAAACAAGACCAATTCTTGTCTCCCTAACATCAGGGCGCAAAGCTCCCCGCTGTGAACGAAATGGGCTTTTTCTCTTTTTGTCGTCTCCCCGACTTTCCTCTTTAAAATAGAGAAGATGGTGGACTAATTAAAGTCAGATGGGTCCTTTATCAAATAATAAAATTATGGATATGCAATTTTTTATATTGTAATCACGAAAATTTAACGTGATCTACGTATGTATGTATGTATGTGAATATATATATATATATATATATATATATATATATATATATATATATATATATATATATATATATATATATGAGTGGGATGCTTTGAAACATGTCAAGAAAAAATATATAATTGTAAACAGCTACACATAGATTATATCTCAAATTAACTTTCTGAAAGTCATTGTATAAATATAGCCTTAAAGTACGACCATCAACATGCAGATTAACAGAAGGAAGACCAAACGGCTTAATTTACAACAGCCTCATTTTTCAATTACGAAGAATAACCATTCGTAATTATTTCTGTATTATCGAAATGAATGTCATCGAATGGGGACGGAATTTATAGTATTAATATAATGAATTGAAAAAATCATGATGTGGCGGGAGATTGATTTTTATAATGAATTACCAATTTATAAAGCAAGTTATACAAGGCATGAAATTTTTATATTTCTTTTGTTATATCCTAAAAAAATGATGCTGGAAATAAACGTTACATTGATAGTTGTCGTTCCAACAAGGAACTCCAAGGTTATTTCTTAAAAAGATGAAAGCAAGTGCTTTCATAGCTATAAGAGACGGTTTTAGAATAAAACTCATCGCTAGTAATCCAGTTTCATTTCTTCCTGGCATCGCAGATAAGTTCCCAGGACTATCAGTCGTGTAACACTGAAGGGAATGAAATTAAAACTTGATTCACTTCAGAAATCGACGTCATTTTACCTATTTTATACAGAATTCTCTCAACTCTGGTTATCTAACTGAAGCGATGGGCTCATTTGAAGCACAATCCCGAAGAGAGAGAGAGAGAGAGAGAGAGAGAGAGAGAGAGAGAGAGAGAGAGAGAGAGAGAGAGAGAGAGAAATGTACAGCAAAAAGATTCAGTATAGTATTTGCAACACTCTTGGCTGTAATGCTTCAATAAACCGTATGGCTATATTAGAATAAACTAAATATAAGTGTCTTAACAAACATCTGAAATTCCCCCTCAGGTACACTGCATCGAAACCCGTGAGTGTATTGCAATAAGTTCGTTAGACCCATTGGGATATTCTGTATTATAATACCCTGAACCCATCTTACGTGCAGCCCGGGATCCACTCGTCGGAAATGGATTAATCCGTTTATTGTATTGGCGATTATCTTACCCCTCGGGGGCGAACTGGATCATGCAATGTGCGACTGAACAGGGCGACTGTTCCTGCTGTTATTGGGCTGGCGAATTATTTGGTGACAGCGAGGGAGACGTTCATATTTGCTTTGGTCTCGCTGTTTATTTCCAAGGGTCGGTGAAAATGGATGGACGTAATTTTGGGAATGAATAAAAAGGGAATGAGTGAGAGAAATGTTAGAGTATGGACGGTCGGTGCATGAACAAATTATTATAGTAAGATAAATTCTGTATATAGATAAATAATTCCAGTTGTTCTCAACCTGTACGTAAATAAATATGTAAAGGGTTGTCACTTACTCTATATAATATATGAATTCACTTTGTCTTTTTCAAGTCATACTCTGCGGATATTCTGAAAATATTAAAAATATTACTTGCAGTAAGCTGGACCTACTGTTTTATGAGGACATTTTCCCTTCATAAATATGACAATAATAATGAAGATGAATTATTAATAGCAGGAAATTGTTTATGAAAATACTACTAGGCAACTTTCTCTTTCGCAGGTAGGCGGGTCATGCGGCACTTGAGAGCCGTGTCTAATAGATTTTCGTCGATAAAATCTTCACAAAGCATCGGATATGGATCGTATTTTGGAAATAGCTATTTGAAGCCACAACCTATTTGGCAAAAATATGCAGGGATGTCTAATGTGGATAATTATGGCACTTATCAGAGTAAATCAAAGAAATTTAATAGGAAACTTAGCTAAATTTAGTAAGCGCCCAGAGAGAGGCTAGTTGTGACGTAAGCTATGACATCAGACGTCATAGCAGGGTTCCGAGAAGTACGATAATGATCGTGGGAACACAAATATTTGACCCTCTTGTGCAATAAGCAATACCTTGAGTAGGATATGCAATAATTATTGAAATTTTACTTGTGGTCTGCTCAAATTTTACTTATGGTCTGCTCAAAGTGCAAGATCCTGATTCACACAAGGCTGGCTTAATCTTAAACAGACGACAGCATATCCTTTTATATAATTTTATATTACAATATTTTTTTTTTTATATTTCCTTCAATTTCAGTAAGCTTCAGTATAACCAATGGATTAGTGGATTATAAAATTTAGGGCATTCACCACCACAATGTAGTTGTGATTAAATGTAATATATATATATATATATATATATATATATATATATATATATATATATATATATATATATATATATACATATACATACATATATGTGTGTATATCTTCTTCGTTTTAACGTGCTTTTTTCCCATTTTCTATATGGGGTAAGCATATATAATAATAATAATAATAATAATAATAATAATAATAATAATAATAATAATAATAATAATAATAATAATAAACGATGTAAATGGAATAATCAAAACAACTGAAAATTGAAAGAATGAGTAACTTCAAATCCATAAAAAAAAAAAAAAATAAATGGATAAAACCTGGAATACACAGACTCACTGATAACCACTCAACAACCCTACAACAAACATTAGTGTCAGTTGCACGCAAATGAATCAAGCTTACAGAAGCAACAAAAATGACACACAAATAAAATAATGAAGGGGGGAGTAGTGTGCTTTAAAAAGCACTGCGGATTCATTATGGGACTGATCATGCATTAAGGAATTTACGGTTAGATCATTTGTGTCGCGTTGCATTCATTGAGCAGGACTGAGTAGGTACGAGTGACCCGGAACTTTTGAGGAGACAAGATTAAGCAGCAGAGACGCCAGGGTAACAGTGGTTGTTTTCAAACAGTGTTATTGTAGGACTCGGTGCATATTTCAAGTTCAAGGAAACGAATTGCACCATGGAACTGCATTGCACAATTAATATTCTCATTTGATGCCCATTCCTTTATACCGAGTGACCTAGTCAATGACTTGACTGAGGGCGCACTCATGCAAATTCTGAAGCGTTTTCAATAATAATAATAATAATAATAATAATAATAATAATAATAATAATAATAATAATAATAATAATAATAATAATAATAATAATAATAATAAAGAATTTCTACTGTAAGAATTACGCTGTTTCATCCATCGCAATATGAACATTGGACAATTATTGACTAAAATATTGATGTGCAGGAAAAGCGGATAATTATTAGAAGAACTGAGAAAACTGTTTAAAATCAGTTCGCAAAATGCAGCCATTTTGTTCAACAAAACTTGCCTCAAAGAGGGTGTTCTTCCTTCGTAATAATAATAATAATAATAATAATAATAATAATAATAATAATAATAATAATAATAATAATAATAATAGTACAGTTATTCTAAAAAAAAAAACTTCACACTATCCAATCTTTCTGAGATTTGTTAAATAAACTGCATCGAAAAATATACCAACAACAATTATAATAGGGGGCAAAAAATATACATTACAAAAAATATACAGTGCTGAGGGCAGGTGCAAAAGACAAAAATTAATAAATAAAATAAATTTTCATCGACACACACCCAGGTGTCAGCTTAAATCAGATTTGTTCTGGTTATACTGAAGGATAATTATTTCCAGATAATAAAGTGCAGTTCCTTTAGGATTATCCAGCTTACTTTAGTGTAAACGAGATTCCCTGCCATTACAGGATTTGTTTACATAATCCTGACTCAGTTCAAAGGCCTAAAGAGGATTTTGAGAACATGCAATACAAAAAAGATAAAAGGTTTCGCTTGTGCAATAATAATAATAATAATAATAATAATAATAATAATAATAATAATAATAATAATAATAATAATAATAATAATAATAATAATAATAATAATAGCAGTAGTAACAGTGGTAGTAGAAGTAATAATAATAATAATAATAATAATAATAATAATAATAATAATAATAATAATAATAATAATGGAAAGAGAAACCCACAAGATTAATGTGTATAACTTGTCTACTTGTAAATATTTACATATTACTTGAATCTGAGTACTCTCAGGTCCTAACTGTGACCCTTTTTCAAGAGATGTGAAGGTGGTCAGGCTGGTTCAAGGCCCAGCAACCTTCTTACCACTTTCACATCTCTTGAAAAAGGGTCACATTTAGGACCTGGAAGTACTCAGATTCAAGTAATATGTAAATATTTACAAGTAAAGAAGTTATACACAGGAATCTTGTGGGGTTCTCTTTCCATCTCCAGAAGAAATCTGAGAGAAGTTTTTGTTTGGTTAATAATAATAATAATAATAATAATAATAATAATAATAATAATAATAATAATAATAATAATAATAATAATAATAATAATAATAATTTTGAAAATTATCATTACTATTAGTAAAAGAAGATGTTGCAAATGCATCATTAGCAACTTGGATGTCTTCCTGCGGCCCCCCCAATAAAGGACTGGTAATCATTTTTTTTTCAAAGAAACCCTTAAAGAAAATTCTTTTTGAAGAGAAGTTATATTATATTGACTGTGAAACTTTGTTGCCATAGAACCAATATTCACAAAATATCAGGGCTGACCATTAGCGGATTCAGAAAAATTTCAGGGGGGGTGGGGCACTAATTTTCATATTATACACAGACACATATATATATGTTATATCTATTGTAATTTTTTTTTTTATTTTTTCCCAGTTTTATATTTCTCATTTATGTTTATTATCTAAATCTTCAATATTATTACTTTTTCATTATTTGTATGGGGGGGGGCGCCACGTGCCCAGATGCCCCCCCACCCACTGGATCCGCTAGTGGGCTGACATATTGATATATTTTGGAGGGCATTATAATGATGTTCCATCTTCAAACAAATTTATATATTCAACAACGAATAAAACCCATTACAGCTAAGCAAACAATCTGCGCATAGCTGATAGTCGCAAACCTAATATTTGTTTTGACTGCAAATAACACGCCTAAATTGCTCGTCATACTTTAGTTCAAATAATGTAATTGTGCTTACACGTTTTGATCAAAGGCTTGTTATTAATTCCGAATTGGTGAAATTCTTTTCGACGAATTTGTTATTAAAATGCACCCATGAAGTCGTTCGCTTTTGATGAACAATATTTATTTGCCTTTTCATTCTAATGCCACTGTTGATTAGGAAAACAGACATTAATCAATTAATCATTTTAATTAATTCTCCCACACGAAGCATACTGAGATTTGTAACTGTTTAAAATATATATATATATATTTTAATTTCTTTCTCTTAATTGTAATAAGCCTCGTTTGTATCAGATGACTAATGATGACCATTATTGAAATTATTCATTCATTAAAGCCTCCATGAGGATGAATGATTGAATTTTGGGCCTTAGCAATGCATAATGATTAGGGATATACACACACGGATGTTCAGTTTTATAAGTCAGCATTTGCGAATTATCGCGGGGAAAGAAATTTATGACTTTTATTTAATTATCTATTTAAAGCCCCAAAGTTTCTCCCCGTAAGAACTATCATTGATATTATATCAGTTAAGTTAAATGGTTTGTAAAATGTGACAGATACCACAGTTATTGAAAGAGATACAGGAAATAATGTAATTCTGCAAAGTAGAAGGCAAAGTAGGAAATTCATTTTCCCATTAGTTTCAAGTTTGTCCTGACAGAATATAGCTGTAAAAATAGAGTTAACTGGCTGCAATTGTATTTGGAGAAGCTGTGTCTAGTGCACTGTCAGTTAGTATAATATTTCAGATATATATCATTTAAGAAACTGGATTTTAACATGAGGAATGGATCTTACAAGATATGACATATAGTAAGGTAAAGAGTCCTTAGAAATTACATTTTTGAAATTAAGGACTTTGCACTCTACAGCAATGATAATGGAAAACGGATATATAACATTATTACATTCTTCTAAGATTTTATATCCCCACAGTTGATTTGTAGCTTAGAGTATTTGTAGTTTAGTAACTGAAAGAATAAAAAAAAAAGTCATTTGTGTACTGATAACACAAAGATCATAAATAGCCACTTATTGCAAGCACAGAACCAATTATCATGTTGGAGATGGATTGGTTTTCATTCTAATCAAACTGAATTCAGCATCCATGTGTACTGTATAGCAGAGTGGAAATCAGCTTGAATCTCTCTCTACCACTTAAAAGGGTAAGTCCACGTCACCTCTGTATCAAACCTAATACGAGTGAATCCAAAGAGGGTAAATCTTGCGATGTGTTTATGCAATGAAGGTGCATGCAAGCAACGTGGCCTTTTCCAACTTGGTCATGACATAACACAACTGACTAATCACAAGATACCTCACTAATGAGGCCCGGTTAGATTGAACAGAGGTATCAATCAAGGTTTTCTGCTTGTTAGGATATCAACCTTTCTGCTTGTTAGGATATCAGCCTTTCTGCTTGTTAGGATATCAACCTTTTTGCTTGTTAGGATATCAACCTTTCTGCTTGTCAGGATATCAACCTTTCTGCTTGTTAGGATACCAACCTTTCTGCTTGTTAGGATATCAACCTTTCTGCTTGTTAGGATATCAACCTTTCTGCTTGTTAGGATGTCAACCTTTCTGTGTATTAGGATGTCAACCTAGGCATTTTCGTGCTCAGGGAAGCATCCTAGGCGTTGAACATGTTCTGGACATTCCTGATTAAGATGTATTACTAGAACTTGGATCACGTGTGAACGACTAGAACAGCTTTTAAATAAAAGAAATTCTGAGTGTCTTTGTTCATTTCAGTATCGATAGAGCAAATGTCTATAACAAATCTTTTTAACAGCTAAGCAGCTTTTCCTGAAAAAAAAAAGTCTAAGACCTCAGTGTACCTTTTTAAACAACCGTCACATTATCCACCGAAACGTTCCTCTCTCTTTAGCCTTGGGACAAAATTCTTCGTTCTGTTTTGTAAGTGTTCGTTCGTAACAGAAGTCGGTGTCCCGTAGAAAACGGGACAGTTTTAATCATACCATTCACGACATTCATTTTTCAACTGCCGAATCGGGCATAAAATTCGATTAAGAAATATATCTATGATATCGTTTGGCTAAAGCTACGTCTCGGGAGATAGTCTTTATTATTTTTTTTAAAGAAGATTAACTCTTGATGTAGAATTACTCTAACTAATAAACTTTCTTTGAAACGAGGGGTATGAAATTCTTAGCAAAATGGCTGTGATTAAAGTCGATACATTTGATCATAATCTTTAATCACCGACATGGAAACAGGTTTAGAAACAAACAATATTTACCGATAGAAGATTCTTAACAAGAAAGACATTCATATTCCTAAACAGACTGACATTACGAAAGTTATTTCCCACGGAATCCTGTTACTTGAGAAACCTCACAGTTTACAAGGAAGCGAATATTTAGTCCGCCAGGGCAGATCAATAATACAAATGACGGGATTCAAAGTTTATCCAACATATTCCACGAACAGCTTTAATCAGCAAATGATTGCATATGCAGAGAATGGCGTGCTTTGTTACTAATGAATTTTAATCTTGATTTAGATTTCCCCATCGTGCAGAGTTCTTTATATAGACTGTTAAAGTTGCCTGGCGCTACCTATTTTGATCGTTGTAAATTGGCTTGAAAATGTCAATTTATATTTATGCTAAAAAAACTCTGTAAAATAAGATTTTTCCTAATGTGTTTGGATTTCAAAAAATTGTATAATTTTGTTGGATAATTTACAGATAATCTGTATGAGAAGCTGAGATTAACAAAAATAAATGCAATATAATTACTTACAAGTTATTTATCCCTGCAATTACTATTTGCATCTGCGATAATTTCCGATGCAATTAGAAATTGTACAAAGCCGAAAAATAATTTTTACAATAACAAAAGTATTATTAGTCAAGCAAAGTAAGACCAGGCGAGTACCTTGAACCAGTTGTCGACGAGCTCCTCGACCAATATCTTTTCAGAATTCCCAGAAGCTATCATCTCAATCGTCCGTTTGGAAAAATTCTGAGAATCTGCTGTTTGTGTCTACATACTAAAACGTAAACACTAGTCCCACGATGTTTGCCTAACCGTTCGTCTAATTGCCTATTTCGTTCCTGCCTCCTGTTCTGTTGGGCCCTGGAAATTTCTCCCTCACAAACACTGTACTCCTTTTTCCCCGTGCTACTGGTATACATGCTAATAAAATAGCAATAAACGCTCTCACAGTCAACAGTCGTCGTTCCAGGGGCGAAATCGAATCCAGGTTAAAAAGTCACAGGTAAAAAAGTCACAGAAAAAAAGTCACAAGAAGAAAAGTCACATTAATAATACTTAGATAGTGACCCTCACGGGTTTTAACCCGTTATGTATCCACCTGTGCGGCGCGTTTAGTACAAGCCTGCTGGGGATGACTGTAAAAACATAAACGAAAGTCTGTAAATTAATGTGACTTTTTTTCCTGTGACTTTTTTCCCTAGCCAAAATTGTGACTTTTTTCCTAGCCAAAATTGTGACTTTTTTCCTGTGACTTTTTCCCCTAGCCAAAATTGTGACTTTTTTCCCTGTGACTTTTTCCCATAGCCAAAATTGTGACTTTCTTCTGTGACTTTTTTTCCATAGCCAAAATTGTGACTTTTTTTTCCATAGCCAGAATTGTGACTTTTTTCTCTGACTTTTTTCCTGCGACTTTATTACCGGCCACCACAGAATCAGGCCATGCGCAGTAAATATAATGGTAGTCTACAGATGTACACACCAACATGATTTTTCTGTTTTTCTACGGTGAACGTTTTTAACATTTCCTCATTGGCTACCTCCGACTGCTAGCCCTCACTGTTAACTTTTAGTTCAGTGATTCTCAATATTTTTTTCAGTGATGGCACCATACCTAATGTAATCATTACTGTGACACCCCTCCTTCACCATCCCACCATATCGCATGAATTAATTTATTTAATGAATAAAATTATCATCCACACTCAAAACCAAAATCAGCACACCGTACGTGCAGAAATACACTGTACAAACAAGAGGCATATCAGAAGAATTAGATAAACAATTAGAGTAGACACACTGATAACAATTATATGAAGATTTCTGCAAAATTTTTTTTTATAAATGTTCATTGAGATGATTTAGCCGAGACAAAATTCATGGCAATCTTGCGGCACTCCTAGGCACTGTCTGTACGGCACCCAGTTTGATTACCACTGATTTAGTTTTTCACAACAACGGGTACCAGAGCGCCTAAAGGGTTTCACTATGAAGAAGCGCCATTGCTGGCATAAGGACAGCTTTATCTAAAACAGCAACAAGTAAAGTTCTTAATGAACAATTTCCCCGGTGCAATCACAATTCCCCCTTCGTCCTGTTCATAAGGGTTCTGTGAGAATTTTCAGAGGTTTCGTGTCTCCTGTAAGGTAGCCCTGATTACAGGATTAACGTCTTATCTAGTCCTGCATTCTAATTAATAGTGAATGCAATCTGACTGAGGAACGGATTAACACAGTCTGATGGCTGCACTGTCGCGAAAGGCTCTTTGACACGCTCTCAGTAAGCAGACTTCTTTTAGTTTTCTGTAAAATAAAATTATTGAGGTGGCCTTGTCTGTCCGTCCGCACTTTGTCCTGTCCGCACGTTTTTCTGCTCGCACTTTTTCTGTCCGTCCTCAGAACTTTAAAACTACTGAGGCTAGAGGACTGCAAATTGGTATGTTGATCATCCACCCTCCAGTCATCAAACATACCAAATTGCAGCCCCCTAGCCTCAGTAGTTTTTATTTTATTTAAGGTTAAAGTTAGCCATAATTGTTCATCTGGCAAGCTATATAGGCTAGGCTACCACAGGTTCGTGGTTAAAGTTTCATGGGCCGTGGCTCATACAGCATTATACAGAGACCACCAAAAGATTTATTTTCGGTGGCCTTAATTACACAATGTAGCGGTTGTGCAGAAAATCGATTGCGCCGAAGAAACTTCGGCACATTTTTACTTTTTTTTTTTTGCGACTAGATGGAGGTATGATTAATCCTGCCCAATCGATGTTTCAGAGAGACAAAATTCAGAACGTTGATGCTAACGTTATTGATTGTAAATTTTATATTTCACTTTTTTATTTGTTGTCTTCCTCAATTCCCTAGATCATAGAAAGTGCATTATTTTTGCTTTTCTGTATATTCCAACTGCCGGAAAACAACATTTTTCGTTTTCGTTTTTCCAGTTGCCATTTCTTGATCCTATCCAGTCTGTTTGATATGTCAGCTAAACTCTTCTGACATCCAATCCGAACCAATCATAGTAGACCGAAGAGAGGCGATCGATTTCTGTCATTTCGCAACAACTCTGTTGTATCTTTTTTCTTATTGTATATTTTCTCAAGATTCTTTAAAACTAACAAATATCTAAATCCAGATGACTAATGAATTGAGAGAAAATGATTAGGTACCGACAGGTGGAAAAATATCTGTGGTATTAAAAGGAATTTATGAACCCTATTTCTACTAGAAATCAAACTTTGTATCAGAAACCCATTGTGACAGTTTATTAATCAAAATAACTGAGCAGGTATATCAAAAAGAATGAAATTTTAGGACATAGAACAGACCCACATTTAGCATCATGAAGAGTATGTTATGAAGTGATTAATTTAAGAGAAAAAATGTCTATAAATAGAAAATGAATGTTCACTTTACCAAAAGCTAAAAACAGCATGCAAAAATCTACCAATACGAAAAGAGAAACGAACACCTGAGATGAAATCCGAACTGGAGCTATCTCTGATATGTATATAAGATATAAAGACACACGCAATATTCATTCAGATTCGGGAATGAAAATGGGGAAGTTTGAAAATGAAGCAATTCAGATATAAAAGGACCAAACGTTTCGCCTTCCTAAAAGTCTGTGATTAAACGCGGCGGCTGAATATTCTTCCCTTTGGTCGTTTCAGAGCGTGAAAAGAGATTGTATTTCCTTCAACATATTTGGAATCCTCATACTTTGAAGAAAAAAAAAAATATCGACACACCTCTTCCCGTGATGGTTACCAGAAAAGGCACGCGCACACACACACACACACACACACACACACACACACACACACACATACATAGATATATATATAATCTACTGGTCGCTTTTTACCAGATGCATATGTAATTGTAATAGCCACAATGCCCTCTTAACTTCTCTAATTCTTCGCGCTTTTTTGGATACGCTTGTCACTACAACCACTTCAATTTCTTGCACTTGGATCTTAAGGCTTTGTAGTGACAAGCGTATCAAAAAAAAAGGGTGAAGAATTCGAGAAGTTAAGAGGGCATGTGGCTATTACAATTACACATACACACACACACACACACACACACACACACACACACACATATATATATATATATATATATATATATATATATATATATATATATATATATATATATATATATATAGAGAGAGAGAGAGAGAGAGAGAGAGAGAGAGAGAGAGAGAGAGAGAGAGAGAGAGAGAGAGAGAGGTGTATGTATATAGGCAAACTGAATTTTAATCGATGCAAAAACTTTGCTATGGCTATATAAAAATGAATATAAATGAAACATAATTTTTCGGTTAACTTGAACTATGCAGCTACAATAAGGAATATCTCTTTTTTTTGGAAGGGGCGGGGAAAGGAGGTGGATATTGAGAAGCGTTGTCTTTGCAGAAGGGATGGCTTTGTCTGTCCGTCCGCACTTTTTCTTGTCCGCCCTCAGATCTTAAAAACTACTGAGGCTAGAGGGCTGCAAATTGGTATGTTGATCATCCACCCTCCAGTCATCAAACATACCAAATTGCAGCCCTCTAGCCTCAGTAGTTTTGATTTTATTTAAGGTTAAAGTTAGCCATGATCGTGCGTCTAGCACCGCCATAGGTGCCAACAACAAAGGCCACCACTCGGCCGTGGCTGAAAGTCTGATGGGCTGCGGCTGAGAGTTTCATGGGCCGTGACTGAAAGTTTCATACAGCATTATACGCTGTACAGAAAATCCTCACCAGCCAGTCCTCTCCTTATTTCTATTTCCATTTATTCTATTCTTTCCATTCTTGACGTTTCCACTGAACCTAACAGACTAGCTCGAGGTAAATGGTCTTCTGAAGCCAACATCGAAAGCAGTGGCAACCAGATTAATGGTTCCCGAGTGACCTACGGAAGCAAAATGATATATATCCCCAAGCGATATTCTGTCGGGTTGCAAACGTCTTTTCGGATTTTATTCCCGACAAAAATCACTTTTAGAATCAGAGGGAACCTGGCCTTTTATCATCATTCAGTTAAATTTCTTCCTTCTCTGGTGTGTCATCTTGTAGCTGATTGCAGCTTTAACCTTTGTCGACTCAAAAATAAGACTGCTTTTTCTGTCGTGCCTGCAACTTTTGTGCTCAACTACAGTAATAATTTTTTTAATTTTATCCGGTTTTGGTATAACATTGAATAGTGATTACAGAGAAAACAAGGTTTCTGTATATTTCCACAATATTACCTTAATGGTTGTCTCGTCAACAAAATGCCCCTGTCCATTTCAGAATTGTTACAGGCTTTGATTTTTACATCATGTAACTGTTAATAACTGTTATTAGTGTGTAATGGCTTCCGGTGTAACCTAGATGTTAAAAAAATATGAAATACGTTTTATGGTAAAGTTTGAATATGCATCCCAGAAATCAAATGAATGACTGATTTGAGGATTCCTCTCTAAATCATAACATTTTGATATTCAGGTGATATATATAGCAAAATGTTATTACATTTCCTACTGCTTAATTCATAAACAAGACTGATGAAAGGGAACGGTGTCTGAATTTCAGTTACTGAAGTAAAATTGTAAAAGCAATTTCCTGTATTTTTGTAAATTTTTGGTGATTAAGTTGTGGATGTTTTTTTTAATATTTTGGATACATTAGTCATTCTTAATTTAGGTAATTTGGGGAGTGGAATAATCATGGAAAGTGACGTTTATAGAAATGACTAAATTATCAAAGATAATATTTTTCAGAAATGGAAGACACAGATTTAAAGTATTTTTACGAGTTGCTGATTCAAGAGACGTATTTTACCCTGATAAAATGCATGAATTAAATGCTTATTTTTTCACTGGTTAATAAAATGTTTGTTTATATTATCATTGTTAATGCACTCATTTTACTCACTTGACCAAACCAAGAGTTCACATGGGCGACAACATTATAGCCTTCAGATTATTTTGTTGGCAGAGGATTTATTTATATATATATTCGTTTACTTACTCAGTTATTAAATCTGGAGAAGTTCTCATTACAGACCTGGCTCAGCTTCATTGTCCTCCCCCTTCTAAACCTTTTTTCCACTCTAAGTTTAGGTTAATCGAGGCCATTTCCCTTCCCACACCTGTATATTAGAGGCCACCTGCGCATGAAACGCTCGTTAATTGACTTTCATGCTTTATGTCTCGTTGTGTTTCGTTTTTAGTCCGGGTTCAAGCGGAACAAAATACTCCTCTTTAACATTTCACAGAGCTTACATGAAAGCTCGACTTTGTAGTATTTTTACATTTTTTTTTTTTTGCTAGATAAAATACAGGAACATTATACAGTTGTTTCATGAAGTACATGCTAAATCTGATGTTGTGGAGGGAAAAATAACTTTCATTTTTAAACCATGAGTAGAAACCTCTCTAATCTTTGTTCCTGTTTCGTAGAAAAGTTTCCATGAAAACAATTGCTATTCTCCTGCCAGCTTTTCTGTCTCTAAAGAGGGAATACGTTTTTTGCCGTGTTTTGAAGTCACTATTCTTTTTTAACGTTTGAAAATACGTTTTATGCTAGAATCTTTTTTTTTTAAATAACGGTTGGCGTGTCAAGCATATCATGAATACACATCAAACAATAAACGGAACCATGATAAATATAAAGTTAATACCTGAGTAGTTTAATGACTATTAATCATTTGATTTGATATTACACTATGTCTATAAAGTGGTACTGTTTCATGAGACGATCAGTAAATCATTTGACGGCTGATTTTAACAGCATTTCCATGGCGAGTTAACAGCTTTTCCGTTCCGTGACTTCAGTGTTAACAATCGTAACGAAGTGTTTTGTAAAAATCTTATATAAGAGATTCGTCAGTTTTATCGATTCAAAATTTAAGGGCTAAGAAGCAAAGGTAAAGTATATGATTGTAGTCCTTCCTTACATTTTTCTTTGTTTTGTTGGGTCCTTCAACAAGAGAGTGAAAAACCCAGTGGCAAATTCCTGAGGTTTATGCTAGTATTGCACTAGCCCCTGTTTTTTTTTTTGCCATGCCCTAGGTTAGGTTAGGTTAGGTTAGGCTAATATGGAATTCGAGGCTACATAGTAAATTGGGTGTGGGAAACTTAACGAGATTATTTTCAAGTAAATTCTATGGGTAGTTTTTAAGATATGGCGTCCCGCTTTTTTTCAGGGAAAGGTCCCGGTACCCGGTTACGTCTCGGGAAAATGTGGACCGGGGCTATGAAACGGGCCACGACATCGATCCCACGGGCAAGGAAAGTAGGGGGTGGTTGAGGAGAAACAATTGTGCCTTTGTTGAAACGACTAGAGAACAAGGAGTTAATACTTTCTGAAGTCACCCTTTTACGGGAATAGGTGATAACACACACACACACACATACATACATATATATATATATATATATATATATATATATATATATATATATATATATATATATATATATATAGAGAGAGAGAGAGAGAGAGAGAGAGAGAGAGAGAGATAATCTATTAGTCACCTTTTTTAACCAGACATATTTCTTATAACCACAATGATCTCCGAACTTCTCGATCTCCTCAAACCTTTCGGTTACATTTGTCACAACAAAGTCTGAAATTTCGACTAGAGAAAATAGCAAACAAATACCGGAAGTTATTATAACTCAGTTGATGTTGCCTCACCATGAACGATGACTATTTATCAAACCCGTGTATTTTCAGTGAATATAAAAAAAAAATGGGGAGGAATTTTTTCCAATCATACCGGTGACAACAAAGATTAGAAAAAATCTGTTGAAAACTTGTGTGCAGAAAGTTTCGAAAAATATTTGCAGGAAAATATCGAAGAGATTTGCATTTCCGTGTTTGAATATGTTATACTATTTAAGCTGTCTGTTGGATGCTTTTTAATAATAAAAAATTCAGAAATTACATTCCTCGTTATAAAATAAACCATAAAGCATTGGCAGAGGGTCTAATTATTTGAAACACAATCACACTCACACTATATAAATCCATCACGGCCTAGTGAATCAAACCTCATCTGATACTAAATTCATAAGATTCAGTTTTCTAAAAGAAAATAAATAATCTGTTGAAACTACATTTGTACAATTCCTTTGAAACAGCAGATGAGTTTCCACTAAAGATTCCGTAGCTATTATGAAAATCCAGTCTACCACCAAAACAACGGGGAAGAAATTAGAGAAAATTAGGAACACTTTGTAAAAGGGAAGACCGCCTACAGCCGAAATGAATTTATGAGACTAGACCTCTTTAATAACTCCTCTCACAATCCCGCCCCCTTTCCTCAGAGTAGATTTCTAACCTCTCCAGACATTACTTCTTTGTACTTCATCTTATTTACTTTCGGGAACTCCAGCTCCCATGCGTGATGTCAGCTTGACTTACAGAACCAATCAGCCAGTTCTCTGGGGAAGCAGAACTGAATAGAAAACGGCGTTAAAGAACTGTCGTCTGCCAGTTCTGCTTCCCCCAAAAGAACTGACTGAATAACGTTAAATGGCCGACAGCGCCCCAGTGCTTGGCTTAATAGCCTAATTTCCGTAAATCGCATTTAATCCTCACAAAACTCAATGAAAAATCTACGAACACTGTCAAGGGCGCCTGCAGGAACAAACAAAAGTACAATTCCACTCATCTTCTTCAGCAGCGCTGGCATGCGCTCGTTAGTACGGACTTCATATCAGCCGACGGCAACGGAGGGATAATGAACGCTTTTCCCCCTACGTTCCCCCACCTCAAATTATGGTCCCATAGCTAAGGGAGCATTTGATAAAAGAGAGGGAACTTTTTTTTTCTCTTATCCCCAAATGCCTGTCGCCTTCTTTTCAGAGAGGGAGAATGGCTGGGACTCGTTAGCGAAGGGGAGTTCTCCGGGTCTTCACAAAAAAGAGAGGTCATTGAGATTGATCTGAAATCCGGAGGTTTTTCTTCAAAGGGAGGTTTTCCTTATTTTCGTTGGGAGAGGGGACCTTATTATTATGAAGGGTTTCCGCCATACTGTGATAAGGAATAAGTACTCGCATATAAACATATATGTAATGAAGAGGGGGGCCTGAGAGGGAAAAATATGGAAACGTTCAATAATTACAGTGGCAAATTCTCTCTCTCTCTCTCTCTCTCTCTCTCTCTCTCTCTCTCTCTATTAGAATCTACAAGCAGACCACATACATATACATACACACACAAACATACATACATACGTACACACACATATACAGTATATATATAATGTATACATGTCTATTCAGGAGGAGGGTGAATGTGTCATGTCTCCCCTACCCTCCCGATCCCCTACCTACCCCGCCCCCCACCCGGGCCGGACAAACAGGTTTGCAGGAGGAGGGTGGATGTGTCATGTCTCCCCTACCATCCCGATCCCCTACCTACCCCGCCCGCCCACCCGGGACGGACAAACAAGACCCACTCGGATTTTATTATTATAGATAGATGGTAAAATAGTTACACCTAAAATCAAATTTGAGATTTTGTTTAATGGAAGTCAGGAAAATCTACGGACACAGGACATAACGTTCTCTGATTTATAAAAAGCCACTCGAACGACTTTGTGCATCCCAGAGCAAGCGTCTTGAAAAGCTGAAAGTATCAGCCCCATCTGAGCGAGGAGAGAAAAACAAAGGACAGACTAAATCTCCTTGCGATGCCTCCAGCCCATTTATGTTCGGAAGGCGAGTGTTGAAACTGGAGCCCCAAAAATACACCTCGAGAGGAGTTGGAGAAATTTAGCGTCGAGGTTAATGACTGGCTGCGAGGTGGTGGAATCAGCGACTCCTTCCCCGCTCAGCGGTGAGAATCCTTCGGAAGTAAAGAGAGATTACGTGAAAAGCGACGGCGCAGGAGAGAGAATAATCACCCCTGATGAGATTAATCCTGAGATTAGTTTGGAAAATGGGGAAAAACAGGTGAGGCAATAGAATAAATCGCGAGTCAGAATACGATTTAATCTTGAAGGGAGAATTAGAAATGATGGAAGTCATATTTAGTTACCGAAGCGCTTTCAGAAAGACTCTGCGCACATTCGTCACAAGAACTTTTAGTTCATTTCTGTATGTTATGTCATTCATTTATTATCATCTGTAATATATTTTTAAAATTTTTTCTGGGTTATTTTAGAATATTTATAGACTGGAGTTATAAAGTGCGATAAAATAAAGGATTAAGAACGTAAAGTGTATTCATTTCCATATACTATGTCATTCATTTATTATCATTTGTAATATATTTCTAAAATTTTATTTTGAATTATTTTAGAATTTTTATATATTGGAGTTATACAGTGCGATAAAACAAAGGATTAAGAACTGTAAAGTGTATTCCCATATGTTGATTCGTGCATACAATCAATGGATTTTTATTTTGTCAATAACGAATTTATGTTTATCCACTGTAGCCCACTATTTAATTCTTAAAGTTATTTATTAAAACACATCATAAAGATTCGCCGTCCTGTTTCACTGAAAATGAATCATACTCCAGAATAATTGCGGAAGTGAAATGAAATGCTGCCACACGATTGCAACAGTAATATAATTTTGTAATTCCCGACAATCACCCTCTTTTCATTTACGATAAAATACCTACGTTAGTTTTTACGCCGTCTCGTGTAATACGCATTCTCTCCGGACTAAAAATGGCAGTTTAATTTCATGTTAATTCAGAACGCTTTAGCCTTTGCAAATTCTTCGTTTACATTCCTGACTTTAGAAAGGGGGAATATTTGCTCTTTTTCAAACAGGAGTAGATACTACCATTTGTAACATTGTTCCTTTACTTTTCAGTTTTCTGTTTTCTATTTGGCTGTCCGTCCGCCCTCAGATCTTAAAAACTACTGAGGCTAGAGGGCTGCAAATTGAGATGTTGATCATCCACCCTCCAATCATCAAACATACCAAATTGCAGCCCTCTAGCCTCAGTAGTTTTTATTTTATTTAAGGTTAAAGTTAACCATGATCGTGCGTCTGGCACCCATAGGCCACCACCGGGCAGTGGCTGAAAGTTTCATGGGCCGTGGCTGAGAGCTTCATACAGCCTTAGACGCCGTACAGAAAAGTCGATTTGAACCGAAGAAACTTCGACGCACTTTTTACTTTTTTTTTTTGTTTAATATTAACTTATTTTCACATTTAATGAAATAATATTTTTACTCGTTCTTTTACCGTAATGGCTTAAACAATTTAATGTCCAAGTTTATTACGCTCGCTCTATCGCATTTTCACTCTTTAATTGTATTTTATCCTCGTAAACATTATATCTTGATATTGCGAGGTTGCGGGACGGGTTTATGATTTAAACCACTTTAAAATACCAAGTTTTTTTTAGAAACCTTCATTATAATTTTGTTAACGAGAATCTGGTTTCTATTTCTCGATTTTTGAACGACGTGAACTGGTCAGCTTCAAGTTTCTTGGTTAATAACATTCAGAATATAAGAACGTAGGCAAAAAATGTAAGCAAATATATTTCTGCATAATTTCCTCCTGTAAATAAAGAAGTCTCCTTCATTTTACCCGTTCCAACACGGCAGCGTATTTCCAATTTAGCGAAAACACGCAGCGATGATTTGTTGCAAAGCAAATGATTTTTTCCAGTCATGCTTGATGAAAGATTCGGTACCTTAATTTCAATGATGGAAGTTTGTGCCTAAAAATTGCCAGGATATTTGTGAAGCTCCATTTCATCATTTTTTTTTTATTTTAGGAGAGATTAGTTACTGTTGGCTGGAGCATTTTTTTTTTTTTTTTGAGGGGAAAAAGCAGCAACTGCAATGAATTTTTATGTGAATTCAAAAGGAAATTTACGAAAAATTTTTATTCAAAAAGAGAGAAAAAAATTTGTAGATCATAAAACTTTATTATGGAAGTGTTTGGAAATATTTTTCTCATAATTTCTTCCGGGAGAGGTAAGTTGGTCGTGGTTCAAAAATTTATTTTTGAAAATCTGCATGAATTAAAAAAAAATATATGGAAAACTTAGCATTAAAAAACGCGGAAAAGATTTATAGACAGTAAAACATTATTATGGAAGTGCAGAAATTAACTTTAATATAAATTTAGAAAAAAAAACTTGTTGAAAAACTATTAAAAAAAAAGAGTGAGTGTAAAAAAATTGCTAGATTATAAAACGTTCTTATGGAAGTGTCTGGAATTATTTTTTCTCACTTTTGAATCACCTGTGAAAACCCCTTTAACTCGGTGTGATCTAGGAATCCTTTCTAGGTGTCGAAGCTATGACACTGGCCATTTCACTGCGGCTAACTTTTAGGCCAATCACGTATCGCCGGCGTCCAAAACCTGCCAATCAAAATTGTCAGTGTCGGGAATTCCGTATGGTCCCATGCAGTGATATATATATATATATATATATATATATATATATATATATATATATATATATATATATATATATATATATATATATGTATATATATATATGTATAATATTATTGTGTGTGTGTGTGTGTGTGTGTATGTGAGTGTGTGTCGATCAGCGTGCGCTGTAGTTTTCTGAGACTAAATTCAACCTATTTCTACAATGAAACCAAATCTGAACAGACTAATCACTAATGGAAAGCACATATTATTCATAAGACTATTCCTAACAGATTTTTAATGGATACCTCACCTTTAAAAGGTCAACATACACTGTCCCTTCAGAAGATTATGATAAATTTGTGCCTCATTCAGTAAAATGAAAGATAAATCACAGAACTGGATCGTTTATTGAATGTGGGAAGGAGGATCAGAAAAAAATGTACTTGACAACTGGTTGAGCAATTTTAACTGTCGGAATTCAGCTGCATTGAGGATATCACCTTATAAACTATGACAAAAGCAACGTAAATCCACGACTTGATAACTTGAAAGGCTGTAGCCAGTTGGCAGTACTCTTGATAAGGTCCTGATCTCAACTCTTTTAGAGTTATTTTCATTCATGTTCCCGTTAGCTCCCACGAAAATAAAGGTAGATCCGTTATACTTTGCTCTGGAATACGGCGGTGTCTCACCTGTAATACTTTGCTTCTGCAATAGATCAGTGTCTCTTCCCTAGTTCATGACATCCTAAGTCTGGGTAAGCTGTTCTTTCTTCTCCCAATTCCCTTTGTCTCGTAGGGAAATCCCGCTAATTCCCTTGGTTATTTCGTTCTCTGTTTTCCTGCGTCCATTCGCCCCGTTGCATAAATTTCATTTGATCGTGTTACTACGGGGTGTGGACTATTCTTGACTGTTTGCAGTACCCAGTGGCTGTGATGTTTGCATAGTACTATATTTATTTATTTATCTGTTTATTTATCTATTTTGGTTTTTGTAAATTTCTGTTTTTAAGTATAAATCTCTCATTACTTTCGTTTTTTCATTACTCCTTCGTTTCTATTTCTCTCTACAGAAACCTTCACCTTAATGCTCAGTAAATTGGCAGCTAAGCGTACACTTTTAGAAGTCTTAGCTTACGTCGCAGTAAAGGACGGCCCCTCAAGTGTTCCAATATTCTAACTGCTATGGTCGGCTTCGTGATCGCTTTACTGTTAGGCAAAACGTCATATTGGATTTATAGGAAGTAAAAGAACAAAAATAAAATCAACAAAACAGTAACAATGATAATAATAGCAATAAATTAATGATGTATAAAATGGTTTTTTAAGTACCGAAACCGTGGTAAGAAATAATAATACAATAAGCTGCTGTTTAACAAAAAACGTATGGGATTTTAGTAAAATAAAGTATTTCATGACTAAAATAATATTAGTATTAAATTAATATATAAAAATAGTTTTTTCAGTTTCGAAAATAGAATATTCTGCTGGTAATAATTTTAATAATAAAAATTTAATAAAAATAATAATAATAATAATAATAATAATAATAATAATAATAATAATAATAATAATAATAATAATAATACGGGTTTTGTTAAACAGAATGACAGTTTCAACAGCATTTATTTTATATAGTGAACGTTCAATTCGTCTTATCATTTGCTTTGATAAGACGAATTGAACGTTTACTATATAAAATAAATGCTGTTGAAACTGCCATTCTGTTGAACAAAACCTGTATTAAAGAAGGACTTTTTCCTAATAATAATAATAATAATAATAATAATAATAATAATAATAATAATAATAAAAAGCTTGCCCAGTGTTAATTTTTCACTCCCCAAAACAAAAAGGAGCCTTTGTTGGTCAGACACAGGAATCGATACATCCACAGAGATTGACATCCTTTGTTTTACAGAGAGAGAGAGAGAGAGAGAGAGAGAGAGAGAGAGAGAGAGAGAGAGAGAGAGAGAGAGACTCACACGCACGCAAACAAAAAAAAAAAAAGTAGGACTGGTGTGGCAACCGGGTCGATTTTTCATATCCAATTCCACCAGAAAGACAATAATCATAGTTTCTGCTATTGTTTTTTTGCAGTTTTCAAACGCCATTGTTTGTTTACAAAGGCGAGTCCGCATTGTTTCTTTCTTTCAGTTTAATTATTTCCTGAATGTTCTTGCGTTGACAGTTTGAATGGTTTACTCGGTTTTTTAAACTGTTGAATTAATAATAATAATAATAATAATAATAATAATAATAATAATAATAATAATAATAATAATAATAATAATGGTGGTGGGTCAGTGGTAGAGAGTACCAGAAACTTATACCTTTCTAAATCCATCCTCAGTGAGGTGGAAAAAATAACATGGTGATAAAAAATTCTTCTTCTTCTTCTTCTTCTTCTTCTTCTTCTTCTTCTTCTTCTTCTATTTATTATTAGTCACTATTTATTATTATTCAGTTAAAATTTCACTGTTACATTCAGTTAAAATTTTAGATTACTTCAACGACATCGAATGAGGACACCTCCACCCAAACGAAATAGCCAAACAATGCAAATAATCATTTGGTAATCGCGCATCTGAAGACCTAACGTCTAAATGTAAAAAAATAAAAGAAGAATGAAAAAGTTCAGGAATGAACAGCCTGTGAAAAATGGGACTGCGCTCAAATCCACCTGCACCCAGATGCAAGGATTTCGGTAACTTTATCAATTTCTCTCTGGTTTGGGGCCGAATTTCGAGGTTAGATCAAGTACCAACCGGAAGTTTTAATGAAACTATTTTGGAAACCGCGCTGGCCCAGAACTTTCGTGAGTTTTTGGTGGAAATTGAATGTGTCTTATTTGTAAAGGGAGCTGGATAATCCGCAGTACCTTGCGCCAGGTTGAGAATAAAGAGTAAGTTAGCATATACGAGATTTTGAACTGTAAAGAGAACTATTCGCTTATTGAAATGAGACGAATTTAGAAATATTTTAATGAATGTTTGGGCAATGTATATAAGGATATATATATATATATATATATATATATATATATATATATATATATATATATATATATATATACATACATAATAAAATGTATTAAGAAAAAATGCAATACAATTTATGTATACAAAAGGGTTCCTTCACAGAATAATTTTATAAGAGTATTAAAAGTGTATTCAAAATATGAAAATTAGAACGCTACTAGAAATGAGATTCTTCCCCCACCTGTGAATAGAAATTCCTAAGACAGCCATTTTCAGCAGAAGGTGTCCTCCTCGTTAAATCTATTTGGAAAAGACCTCGACACAGAGAAAATGTCCAGTCCCAAGTCTCTGGCTCAAGCGGACAAGTTGACCCTAAAAAAGCCACATTTATTCTTCGAGAAGTTTTCCAATATCACTTAATGTACTAGAAGAAGGTCCAAACATTGGACTTTCAGAGGAGTGTGAAACATAAAGTGCTCTCTCTCTCTCTCTCTCTCTCTCTCTCTCTCTCTCTCTCTCTCTCTCTCTCTCTCTCTCATAGCCCATGGTGCTGTCATTTATGATGTAAAGGTGAAAAATGGAATAACATCTAAACTTGTTATAACGGTAAGAGCTCTCTTTATTTTTGCCATTACCTCAACACTCGATAACGAAATTTCATTCCAGTTTTGTATTTTGAAACGTAAACGATGCAGTTATATCCATCACTTTGACATTTTATATCCTTTCGGGCTTCTTCCATCAAAACTTTATCTGGTATTAAAAAGTCAATATACATCGAGAGAGATTCCTCATCTTAGAATATATGTATATATAGTTTTACAGTGTTTATATATATATACTGTATATACATATATAAATATACATATTATCACATTTTAGCATCCATAGTTTAAGAATCTAATTCCACTTATCTACTGCATTCTCTCAAATTTTGTATCAAATACTTTTATCTCTCTGTTTAAAAGGTAGTAAACATAATACGTATATTAGGACTATCCTTTACCATATCCCTAACATTCCCATCGCATTCTTCTAAATCATACATTTATATAATCTTCCCGTTTTATTTCGTTTTCAACCTCCCTAAGAAAGCCAAATACAATACCAGGTTGCCATTCTTTAAAAACATTATCTTCTCCCTCTTCTTCTTCTTCTGGAATCCCAAAACACTTCGTTAGTTGAACACCAGAAAGGCAATCTCTCTCTCTCTCTCTCTCTCTCTCTCTCTCTCTCTCTCTCTTTCACATTTATCTTCTCCATCTTCTTCTTCTTCTTCTTCTGGAATCCCAAAACACTTCGTTAGTTGAACACCAGAAAGGCAAACTCTCTCTCTCTCTCTCTCTCTCTCTCTCTCTCTCTCTTTCTCTCCCATTCTTGCCTCAGAATCAAAGGATCTTTCTATGAGAGAGATCAGGAAATCTCCTCCCATCCCTCTTCACAGACTGGCCCATTACGCTTAGCTTACTGTTTTCGTCGACATTACCACTAAACCTGAGAGCTCGTTAGCAGCTGACAATAAAATGGCCCTGAAAAAGACTCGTCGGTTCCGCTCGCGCTATTTCCCCCACCCCTCCCCTCGCTAGAAGTACCTGGAGCTGTGAGCGGGTTTTGGCGTGGGTGAAAATCTGATTGTCTTTGCTTTGGGTACTTTTTTTTTGCCTTCTTATTCTTACGAATAGAAGGAGAAGAATGTGTTGCATTCATTCAGTGAGTGTCAATGTACATTCTTACATACCGTCTGCTTATAGTGTTAGATTATTATATAGGAAATAATTTTAAAAAAGGATTAAAGTTGACTCGCTTGCATGCATGTTCATAGCATAACAATACTATGCCCTCGTAGCTTACGCTGATTTTGAATATGCCAAATGTAGGGAAAGATATTATCAGTGGTTATATATATATATATATATATATATATATATATATATATATATATGTATATTTATATATACATATATGTATATATATATATATGTATGTGTGTATGTATGTATACATTACCTCTTTTCTTTCTATACTGACATGAATCAAGTGTCAAGAATATCTCTCTGCACTTATCGTATTGTAGAATATGTCTGAACGACTGTTTGGCTCTCTCTCTCTCTCTCTCTCTCTCTCTCTCTCTCTCTCTCTCTCTCTCTCTCTCTCTCTCTTGATTAAAGTAATCAACATATTCCGCTTTATTTGTCATTCCTTCCTCCCTTACCTTCTGCAGATAACGTTGTAATTTTGGATCCTTTGTTATTTTCATTACCTTACTCATTACTCTGTTCAATCAACTCTTTTCTATCATACACCGGCCTTTTTTTTTACTGTCATCCTGCCTGATCAAGTAACCTTATTCAATCAATAAAATACATCACGATATAAGTGATCCCTACTTTTCAACTCTCTCTCTCTCTTTCTTCATACTGGTTACGCGCGCGCACACCCACACACTAATTAAGTAATAGATAATTGCCCCCGGTTTTTCGCGCCTCGCCCTCGACCTAATTTGATGAGGTTCATATTTTTCATTCTTCCGGGCTGTGCAATGGATCATGGATTATCTGGCTATGTTTAGTTTATAACTATAATACTTTATTCCACACACTCTCTCTCTCCTTCGACCGTCCATCAGTAAATCCCCCAGTCTTTAATATCCGATTTTATCTGTAATTTATTTAATTTTTTAGAGAATTTTCTGTAGATCCTCACCACTTCAAACAGAATGATAGATCTTAGTGCCATGTGGTACAAAGTACAAAGAGAATGAAACTTCAGAATCAAGAACTGCAGACTAAAATAGTTCGAAAGCTACGAGCAATAATACTCTTATTGACCAAGTGAAAAAGATTATGTTTGTATATATCCACATCTACCTAACTATCTTTATATGTATGTATGTATGTATGTATGTATGTATGTATGTATGTATGTATGTATGTATGTATATATATATATATATATATATATATATATATATATATATATATAAACTATGTATATTATGTATTTATGTATGTGTGTGTGTGTGTAAAATCAGGTACGATTATTCATATCTGTACTCATACAAAGTATATACCTACCTACCCCCATTCCGTAATTTGATAATGACACTGACTTATACAATGATCAATCACTGTAACACGGACAGTCAGTCTGCTCGTTAATAAGGTTATATAGAAATACTCTTTCAAAAGACAGGAATGCGTTCTCATTTCACGAATAAAATTCTTCCAAAGAATATTCTCCTCTTTCAACGATTTTATTTATAAAGAAATAATGGGAATAAATAAACCGATTTCTCTCTCTCTCTCTCTCTCTCTCTCTAGGTGTTTCGATATCGGCGAGGGACTAAAAATACTGCGAAAAAACACCAGCAATCCTTTCATATCATTGTGATAACTCCATCAAAGTCAACTCCCCCTACTGCAATTAATGGTCTGGTGTTTGGCAAGAATCTTTTAATAATTCTCCTGCCACGCTCCCTAATTGCGAGAAGGATTAATTTTAGCAACAATCACACCCATTTTTTGGCCCCCAGCCAACTGTTTTTAGCCCAATTCTCCATTTTCTCATCTCACACTCTCACTCTCTCTCTCTCTCTCTGTTTTTAGCTCAACTCTCTCTCTCTCTCTCTGTTTTTAGCTCAACTCTCTCTCTCTCTCTCTCTCTCTCTCTCTCTCTCTCTTCACCCATTATTACCTAATTCTGCAATTTTCAGTTCCCTGGCGTTCGACCCTTCTTATAAGCCTTGTTTAATATCTTAACCTTTTCTAGAAGCGGTGGATTTATGTATTAATCTGTTTTTATTAGGTTTTCGTATCCTCACCTCTCTCTCTCTCTCTCTCTCTCTCTCTCTCTCTTTTGTCTTCATAATCTTCTTCCTTATCTTTTGAGAGATCTAATGACTAATCTTTCAGACCGTCATATCTGGCCTTTTTTTTTTCGTAGCAAAAGAATAATATTTTATATTTTCGAACCTTTCCATCACTCTCATTATTCAGCGTTTTCGTATGCCGCTGTATATCTATCTATCTATCTATCTATCTATCTATCTATCTATCTATCTAACTGTCTATTTATCTATCTATCTATCTATATTTGTTTAATCTCTCTTCTAAAAAAGCAAAGTTATCAAGGCTGATTGCTAAAGAATCAAGCCAGGGCTGTTTTCTCAACGTGATCCTCAAAAGAAACAATTTTCACTGTCCGTGCAGGTACTGAAAGTCTGGGCTAATTTGCGAAACTTACGCTGTCGAGTAAAGCAACAGGGTACTTCAGGCCACTCAGCGCTTAGGACGGCGAAAGCAGGAAGCTGGAATGATTGGAGAGGAAGCTAAAGATATACACAGAAGATGAAGGCGATGGAGTGAACGGATTTAAAAGTGGAATTGGTACAAAACACGAGAGTCGCACGAAGAATTAACAGCTAGAGGTTTGGACACCAAGACTGAAGAGAGGAGCGGGAATGGAGGTCAAGTAAAAGGCTAAAAAGTGGGCGTGGCTAGGGGCTGAAAGGACGGTACAAACGCCTTTAGTAACGGCTTCAGCGCACCACGCGAGGTGCGCACTCGACGAATTCCCCTACGGTTGTTGATTGAACGTAATTTAGCTACACGGGACGAAGAAACTCACCTTAGGACATTTACCTCGTGATGATTCAAAATGGAAACGGAAAGATAACCAGATGGTAATGAGAAAACATCAGTTAATTTTCCAGTCAGCGAGCGTATTCCAAGATGACTGTGAGGTGTAAAATAAAAAAAAAAAATAGTCTAGGAGTTCCATCTAGTTATTTCAAGAAGACTGTAAAAATCTGGACGCTCTTCGTCTGATTGAAGGAGACGAGCTTCAGGGAAAGCCTCGGCTATATATAAACACGAGATGAGAGATAAGATTTTGATTAAAAAAAAAAAAAAAACACGTTGACGTCGTGTTCTAACATCGCAGGCTGAAAAAGAACCGGGACTCATTACCGAACAATTCTGTTGCATGTTTAAAATCAAACAAAAGATAGTATCAGAATCCACGACTATAAATTGCCAAAGGTCAACAATGTGAGATAAATAATTCTGAAACTATTTCTTATGACATTATCGCAGGTATGCATATACACACACATATGAATTATGCGTTCATGTTTCATTTATCTTACGTCCAACTTATTATACGCCTGTTCCGTCTCCCCTCCTCTCTGGAGAATGACTTTCCCCTGGTTGTTAATGATGGACCGTTTGACGAAAATCTTTACATAATTCGCCTGCCAAGTTGGTTGATTGCAGCCGTGATTAATTCTAGTTGCAAGGCTTCGTGCTTTTTTTTTTTTTTTAATTCTATTTTGCCGCCGTTTTTAACATGACATTCTTAAGCAACCCCTCTCTCTCTCTCTCTCTCTCTCTCTCTCTCTCTCTCTCTCTCTCTCTCTCTCTCCCTGTATGAATTTAATTCTTTTTAATAAATTAAATTAGAATCTAGTCAATATACACCCTTCCCTACACCTCTCTCTCTCTCTCTCTCTCTCTCTCTCTCTCTCTCTCTCTGCGTTTGAATTTAATTTTTTCTTCTATTACAAACTCTAATCAATATATGCACTTTTCCTTCTCCCTCTCTCTCTCTCTCTCTCTCTCTCTCTCTCTCTCTCTCTCTCTCTCTCTCTCTCTCTCTCTCTGTGTTTGAATTTAATTCTTTTTTATACAGTAGTCCAGAATCTAATCAATATGTACTTTCTCTCTCTCTCTCTCTCTCTCTCTCTCTCTCTCTCTCTCTCTCTCTCTCTCTCTCTCTCTCTCTCTTCCCTAATCTTACTCTCGTTATCTCTGCCTCCCCCAGTCTCTCTTTTTCAAATTTCCCACCCTGCAGTCATCGGTCCCAGATGATTTATGGCCACCTGGATAGGTTGGCGAGTGAGAATATGATGATTAATAGTCTTATAACCTCGCCCCATATTTTCCCTGCAAAAGAAGATATATGGGAACAATTAATGATGTCTGTTTATATTCCTTCCCCAGTCTTTGAAATTCGGAATAATTAAGGACAATGCTCTTGTGATACAATACATCCCCCTCCCCTTATAGGATTTTGCTGAAGCGAAAGAGATATATATTATATAAACAAGGGGTTGAAAGGCGAGCTTAGAGAAGCTTTTAAATAGTTCTGAACAAATGGATGAAATTCATTAACTCTCCGAAGATCTGTGTTCACTGAGATAACGCCTAGATAATAAATGCAAGTCTAATTCACTTAATTCTTGAAATCGTTAACTAAAAGTTACGGTAAATGTAATACGTCATGAAACACAAACGAATAATGGTAATTATTTTTGATTTACGTTTTGCGAACATGTTTCCATATGATGCTACAACATCGTTGTGGAAATCTGCATTTCAAAGGCAAACTGTCACGCACAAATGAATTCAAGTGATTCTATAAAAAATATCCCTCAAAATGACATGAAATTTACGGAATGCATTTTTAAAATGTTTTGTAAGTACATTCGTCGAGTCTGCCGGTAGAGATGAAAGTTCTGTCAAAATAAATGGGAAAATTACTTATATGATTGATAAAATGAAATTATTTAAAGATGGTTACAAGACCTAAGTGGGTCATACATAACAAAGCATACAGAGTTAATTATAGCAAAGTATTTTTTAGTTAAATACCCAGTTAAATATCGTTATTTATTAAACAACCGGTACCCAGTTAAATGCCCAGGCCTCCTCCACTCAAATTTACCCGAGTTATCTTTTTATTTAGTCAATGTACTTTACCTGTACTGTATTTTACGAATTTTATTGATTTTTAGAGTAATTTTTAGAGTAATTCTTTTATTATTCAACAGATTTCATGAAGAATTTTTTAACGAATTATTACGAAACGTTGGAAATAGAGAATGAAGTTGAATTAATTGTTAAGTGCACTTTCCCTATATATATATATATATATATATATATATATATATATATATATATATATATATATATATATATATATATATATATATATATATATATATATATATACATACATATACAGTAACACTGCCACACCTACATGTTTTGTATATATACCCTTGTATCTAACATCTGTCCATATTTTACCAGTGAACAGGGGAACAGAAGGAAGTGCTCGAAATATATGGTTGCAACGTTCAAACAATGTTTTATGGACCTTATCATCTTCAGTATATATATACTATATGTATATATATATATAAGACAATATATATATATATATATATATATCCATCCTTCCATCTTAATGCAAGCGAAAAATTCCATCACACTTTTACGCAAAGTCGATAACACCTCGGATTTTGAGACTGCATTCATTAAGGCCTCAGGAGCTAGTGAATGAGAATTGCGTTTCAGCAATTAATTGTCGTCATTAATCTTAATGAGATTCATTATTGCGCCTTACACCCGGGGTCACTTGCTAATGATTGGTAAATTATAAGGTATTGGTGTCGTCGCTTTCTGTATTTTAGTTAATTCGATAAATTTTTTTTTCTCTTTTTCTTTATAATAAAAAATGTCTATATGCATTGTTAGGCTTCTTTGAAATCTTTATATCTTTATTTGTTAATCCAAATTCAAATGCAAAATTATTATTATTATTATTATCATTATTATGATTATTATTACATTTTAATACATCATACCAGAAAAAAATGGTAGATTTTACTCTTTATCATATATACTCATCATATATATATATATATATATATATATATATATATATATATATATATATATATATATATATATATATATATATATATATATATATATATATATATATATATAATATATGATGAGTGTCTTTATTTATTGCACAGGCTCATACAGAATTCAGACGTTGACAGTCTTGATTGACAGGTTTTGGACAGAGACGTTACGTGATTGGCTGAAAAGTTAGTCATGGCGAAATGGCCAACAGTGCTATAGGTTTCGACATCTGGTCTTGCCCTGTGCATGCAAGTATTATGAAACATATCTCTACATGGGAAGGATTGCAGTGAGCAAATATTCTATTGATACAAGTGTAAATGGCATATTTATCATTACATGAGGCCTTTCCCGCTCTCTCTCTCTCTCTCTCTCTCTCTCTCTCTCTCTCTCTCTCTCTCTGCAACGTTGCCGTGACAACCCACCTATATATTTTCAGTCGAATGATGTAATCTACATGAACGGAAATGTTTGATATATTTTAACAGAAATCTGACCGGAAGGTATTCAGTTCTTTTATTTAGAATGAAATATGAATATTCCAATATTTTTTGTTCTACAACAAGATTAAAAATACGGAACAAAGTACGACAGCATTTAATACAAAATACAGTATTATCAGATCAAATACAAAATACGAAAGTACTGTATATGTTTTGAGTTAGAACTCTGAACATCATTGTTAAAAAATATTTCATTTTTAGTGAGTGTACTGAACTGAAAATGTAGAAGATATATAGCTATATTACACTTTCGTACGTAAGTTGCGGTTGACAGTTAAACCTTGCAAATAAAGGATACGAAAATATAATTATCATTTTGAAGACAGTATGTCTTGAGATATTTTGCAGAAATGTGTGTAACCGAATAATGGATAAATTTTTTCTGAACTGAAGAAAGATGATTCCTTTACATTACTCAGGAGCAAAATTCTGTCGCCATATGAACACCTCTAAGGTCGTTTTGATTATATTTTATACAGACAAATTTCATTTCATGTATCCGTTTTCTTTATTTTTAATAATGAATGTTTCGTTAGCTTGTATTCTCGTAGATGAAGATTTTCAGTCGATTTTTTCAGTGTTAAACATTTTTAAGCTCGTTTCATGTACTAATACACGTATACTTTTATATTATGTACCTGTTTCTATACTATTAATGAGTCTTTTGGTGGGTCTGTACTTTCCCAAATGGAAATTTCCTGCTCAGTTTTTCCAGTCTCTTTACAAACATAGAACGTCAAAAATTCCCTCGAATTCCATGGCTATTTCGCCCAAAATTCTACCGAGTTACAAGCGTCCAATGACGCCTTTTTCCTTCTCATTTGTTGCGTTCGCCCACGATTAACCGAAGCCTCTTCTATAAATCTCAAAAGTTTAAATTGAAATGTTGAAGCGCGGTCGGGCCATGCATCGCATTTCAGACGTGTATGATCGACCGCGAAAAGGTTTCAGGTACATTCCCACATTCCGGCCTTTTTTTTAAAATTTCCTTTATTCGCTCCGTTTAAACGAGGTGTTTGGAGCGTCCCTTCGGCCGCTAGCTACACCCACTATCTAGCATTTTACTTTACCTCCATTCCTGCTCCGTTACTTGAGTCTCGCTCTCCAACTTCTCTGTCTATTACTTCTTATCTCAGATGGTGGAAGTTTTCCTACGTCGTATTTCATCGTCTTTGTTGTCTGTGTCTCTTTCTCTCGCTGTCCAACCACTCCAACTTTTCACTCCCGTCAGCACTGAATGGTCGAAAGTGCCCCAACGTTTGGCTTGACAGCCTAGATTTCATAAATCAATCAATCGGCCAGCCATCAAACGGTCACCTTTTTGAAGACTGGAAACATCGAATCACTTTATACTCGTAAATAATGTATCTCCATTTCCCCCTGTGTAAAGTTCCACGACGGCCTTTCGTAAAGGCAATTGATTTGATTATAATTACATCTCACTTACGCCATATTCATTTTTCTCGCTAATGGCCTCCCACGTAGACACAGGCATACTCGCGAACGGGAACGGGTGAGCGCGCGCATGCGTGGCTGAGTTCTTGCGTGCGCAGACTTACGTAGTTTTGGTTTCTGGATCCGACATTTACATCGCTGTGCTTCTATTCTGCTTTAGGCTTCACACTGAGTGCGTCATTATTGTTACTTTGATTCTAAGTACCTTAAATATCAGAAAATATCTCTGTACGTTATCTAATAACTTTTTGGGAATAAAAATAAATGACATAAATGATAGATGTCAAATTGATTTTTAAAGAGAGAGGAAAGAAAGTCATCAATCAATCATTTTAAATGTTTGCCGAAATGACATTTCATTTGGAATGTCGCTGACTTTCACAGTGATGATTTATCCGAACAGATATATTTTTTTTAACTTGAACACTTACCGGAATTCGAGGAAGCAAAGACGGGGAATGTATTCATTAGCATACCCTTAAAAATTTGAGGGATTTTCAAAGCTTGCCTTAGTAGAAAAAAATATATTTCCGATTTATTAATAATATCAATTACAGATGACCTTTTATATTTTCCCATCTATTTTTACTGAATTTCTAAATATTCTCCCGGTTCCTATAAAGGGTAATATCCGTTGCAGTTTATTTTTTCGTTCAAAATAAATCCGTCGACCAAGAGCAACTAATCCTTCCTGGAAATAAATGATGAAATGAAACTTCACAAATACCCTGGCAATTCCCAGGCACAAGTTTCATGATTGAAATTAAGGTACCGAATCTTTCATCAAGTTTTACTGCCCAAAAAAAAAAATATAGAAATCATTTACTTTGAAATGACATTGCAATTCGCTTCGTCTCTACGAGATATACCAATTCATCGCTGCGTGCATTTTGCTCAATTGAAATACGCTGGCCGCGTTGGAAGAGTTAGAACGAAACTGGAAGGAGGAGGTAATATTAGGAAGATTTCTTTATGAGCAGTCCGACATTATACGGAAATCATGATTGCGTTTATGCGTCTGAATACTCCAGAAAGTTACCATGAAAATAAGTCTCATATGAATATTTAATCTCAATACTGTATATAATATCGACGTGGTCTTTCGTATTAGTCATGGAACAGCTAAAAGAATTTTACATTTATATAAAAACTTAGAGCTGGTATCAAAATATATATAACCCTTCCTCGTCAGTTCTTATGAATTTAATCTACCAAATCAATATTCAATTTGGCTTATGTGCTTATCATAAACTTTGAAATGTGGTATCATAATTTTTCTCACAAATATTCAGCTGGACAGATGTGATATTCTGAGGCCGTTGATGTATTTTGGAAATCACATCCATTACAATTATCTACAACCTCAGTAACTAAATTTTTTTTTACATTATAGCTTGATTCATTATAGCAGAGCATACCAATCCCTCCGTGTCTTCTGATACTTCGAAGTCCACTAACCACTCTATAATTTCTCCTTTCAAGACCGATGTTGGTCACCGCCTAAGGATAAGAAGAGAATAGATATTAATTTTGCCTAATTTAAAAGAATTTATATTAAGGTTGAGAGACTACAATGGAAGTTTTCATCCAGAAGTAATTGGAAAACCTTCAAGATATAGTATGCTATATAAAACTGTACGCAGCAAAATGTAGATAAAAAAGTCGACCATATCCTATTCAACTCGTACTTCCAAAACTATATAATAGAAGTCACTACATTATGACCTAATTAAAATCATTCGCATGATTTTGTTATATAAATAAATGCTTCAATCAGCACTGAGCCTGGTATTTCAGATTTTCATTCTTTCGATCGAAAACTGGAAATGAAAGGTATTATATGAAAAACAGCTCACTTCTCCGAATTCAGCGAAGGCCGCTCATTACCATCAAGAGTCACGGGAAGCGCATCACAAATATGAAACTCGAATGAGTTCATTGAAAATTTCCTCAATCGTCAGAATACTTTTTCTTGTCAGTTCGTTAAGTGAAATGATATTTTTATTCAGGGAACTGTTTCGACGTTTCTACCTCAGAATTTCAACCCAAGCCTAAAAAATCTGTAAATAAATTGGAATAATTTACCAAAGGATTTGTAATTAAATAAAGCAACTAGAACAAAACTTCCATCTAACCAAAAATTAAAAAAATCTCCAAAGTTCAGGATATTAAAAGGTAATGAGAAGTAAGAACAGTTTGAAACTGAAAAAGCAAAAATAAAGCTTGTTTGATATTTAACGTTTGGATAATACATAATCTGAATTATAAGAAATATTCAAATTATATATATAATTGATTAATTTACATCATGAGAAGGGGGTTAATACAACTTACATAACATTCGGTTTTATTTTGTTATCCATGATATTTAATAATTCAGCAGGACTGACTAATAATAATAATAATAATAATAATAATAATAATAATAATAATAATAATAATAATAATAATAATAATAATAATAATAATAATAATAATAATTGTTTGAAAGACTTCGAGTTGGAATTATGACAAAATCATCAACAGAACCCTGGTATTAAGAAAGCATTGGAAATATTTGTTTTAATCCATATTTAAAAAATGGTAAGTCCATTACACGTGGCAAACATAGACTTTTTAATCTATCACATAAATCAAGTCTAGTTTCAGATCTCCATTGATGTATGATTTCTGAAAAAATTCAAATTTTTTTATGGAAAAATGTTCTAAATCCTACTTAGTTTGAAATCATCATCAAAGGCCTTAGATAAGTATTCAGTGATTGATTATATATTGACTGTATTAAGTAATGCTAAGCATCACATATTAGGCAGTCATTTAAAAATAAAGCATTAAAAATAAAGACATTTATGAAAGGATTAAATAGTCTACATCCACTTTACTCTTACAAGTCATGCTAAGCTTCAGGGATGAAAAATCTAATCATCTTACGAAGACATTTGAAAAACATTTTCAGATTTTTGTGAATGATTAAATATCAGTTCATAATCGTGAACTGTGAAATCCGTTTCAAGGGAAAGGCAGGAGAGAGAGAGAGAGAGAGAGAGAGAGAGAGAGAGAGAGAGAGAGAGAGAGAGAGAGAGATTAACACTTATCGCACCTTTATTGGACCCATTTGAGAAAAGTACACTGTTGATGTTAAAACTAATTGAAAGCTTTGAAGTTAGGTTTAATAAGTTCCTTTCACATTTTTGAAAAGTGTCAGGCGATAACTGGTTTTCATCAGTTTGATGAAAAAAGCAATTTAAATATCGTAGGTTGTCTAATTATTTTGAAATGAGGAGAGAGAGAGAGAGAGAGAGAGAGAGAGAGAGAGAGAGAGAGAGAGAGAGAGAGAGAACGTTTATCTCAACTTCTAGACGAGAGCTTGTACGAGTGCCTTGTAATGCCTGATAAAGAGAGAGAGAGAGAGAGACTGTAAACGTTTATAATTTCAAGAGACGAGAACTCTTACCAGTACAATTTGTTGCCTGATAAGAGAGAGAGAGAGAGAGAGAGAGAGAGAGAGAGAGATTTCTTGAGAGAGAGAGAGAGAGAGAGAGAGAGAGAGAGAGAGAGACTGTATTTCTTGAGCAATTTTTTCCTGGACGAAAGAACATTTGGGGATGCATGATCTATATAGACATATAAGCATATTTGTATAAGTATATTTCTCAATTTTGAATTCTTCATCCTTTATTCCTGTACAACCTACTGTTATTAAAATAGAAGATGAACCCTTTTCATATGGAACAACCCCACAGGGGCCACTGACTGGAAATTCAAGCGCCCTGCAAACATGGCATTCATTTGAAAGAAATATCAAAAAGCAATAGGAAGTACAGAGATCAGAGATCAGCTATTCAAAAAAATAAATTAACACATAAATACAGAGACAAAGACGTAAATAAATAATTAAATAACAGGGAGCATTATTTAAGGGTAGCAATGCGTTGTGTCTTCGCTAGAACTGTTGAGGTTCTAATTGTACACGATCCCCTGGGAGACTGTGCCACAGTCCAACGGCGCGAGGAATGAAAGACCTCTGGAGCCGAGATGTTATTTTCCTTGAAGGAAACACGACACTTTTCAAGGAAGACAGAGACGAATACAAGAGATACGATCCTCAGTGAAGGAAATACGTTTGTCTGACAGTGCGTACGGAGGTCGTGTAAAATTCAGGTGACATTTAGTGACATTAGGTTTCATCTTCGCGGATTCTCCGGCGGGTGTTTTTGAGCCAGGGATTCCAATTTGGTGACGGATTTTTCTCCGTTTTTGAATACGTGATATATATATATATATATATATATATATATATATATATATATATATATATATATATATATATATATATATATATATATATATATATATATATATATATATATATATATAAATTTAAAATTGACAAAAGGGAAACATTGTGTTTGGGTTTATTTGTACTTCCTTATTTGATTTGCCATCTATCTCTCTATCTTTTCCTGGTGTGTATATATATATATATATATATATATATATATATATATATATATATATATATATATATATATATATATATATATATAATAGATGAAAGATAGAGAGATGGATGTCAAATCAAATAACGCTGTTCAAATAAATCTAAACACAATGTTACCTTTTGGCAATTTTAAAGTTACAACAGCAACGACAAAATGACGTCATGATTTCGAACTATGTGTAATTACCAACCTTGAGTATTTAAAGCCTTTTTTTTTTATTGAGATTCATAAATCTGAGTCTTGGTTACCACATTAAGGGTGGGTCATAGGGTCATGACCCCAGGTGACCGTAAACATCCTAAAACTACAACAATATTTCACTGCAGTTGAAATCTTAACAACAACAACAATAATAATAATAATAATAATAATAATAATAATAATAATAATAATAATAATAATAATAATAATAATATCATTGCAGGTGGAAAAGTAATCATAATAGTTCACTACAGTCAAAATCTTCAATAATAATAATAATAATAATAATAATAATAATAATAATAATAATAATATCCTCTAAGCAGATGTGAAAGCCTTTGAAAAAGTACCAGATTTAATGAGATCATTATATGATATGTTTTTCGAGTTCTGTGAAAAAAAAAAAACAAGAAGGCTCCAAATATTGGACTGTGATTAAATCCTTCTAAAGGTTATTCGTCATTAAAGATGAAGGGATATAAGTGTTGATTTTCACTGAGTCAGGACGATGAATTTTTATCAAAGATTGCAGCAGATAGATCTGAGTTTATAAGTACTGGAATGAATAATGTTTCAGATATGTAGATGTAGTTTTATTTAAATGAAACAAAAACATTTTTAGTACATGAAGGCGTTGGCAGATAGGACTATACTCTCCAGTTTTATTGTATTATAAATTTATTGTAGTTTTATTTAAGTACAGCAAGGGGCATTTTTAGTACATATAGAAGTTGGCAGACAAGACTATACTGACCAATTTTATTATATTATATAAACTGCACTTCATCGTACTATGTATATATTATTTAATTTAAATAAAAGAAGGAGCGTATTTTGTGCATATAGTAGTTCACAGATAAGACTTTCCTCACCAACTTTTTCGTGTATTGTCCATCATCTGTCTTGTATACATAAATCTAATGGTAATATAGAATAAAAATAAAGTTCAAAATATAACAAATGAATGAAATAATATATAAAAACGGTTTAAAAGGTTTAGGAATTCATCTATAAAGGTCCCAAAAAAGTATCCTTGGTAATACAGAATAAAAATAAGTTCAAAATATAACAAATGAATGAAATAATATATAAAAACGGTTTAAAAAGGTTTAGGAATTCATCTATAAAGGCCCCCCAAAAAAGTATCCTTTTGCTTAGAAGCTTTCTGAAAGCGCGTTCGCGACTGAATATAATTTTCTTTACTGACGCCACACCATTCATAATTGAAATTACATCCAGATTTACACGATTCATCCCACTGCTCCGTGCGTGTTCCACATTTCAGAAACTCATCCGATCTAGAGGTTCATCTCATCGACGGCTGTTCATTCGCTCCCGCACAATCCCTTTTCACACAATCCCTCTTCACTTCCGGGCATTCTCGCCCCTGAGGAGGGAGAAGGCGTTGATGGCTGCATCTATTTGCTAAAAGAACGCAGGCAGGAAATCTAATCGGGATTCCACCGCCTCGCAGTAGTCATTAACCTCGGCGCTAAATTTCTCCAACTCTTCCCGAGGTGTTTTTGGGCTCCAGTTTCAACACTTACCTTCTGGATATAAATGGACTGGAGGAATTGCAAGGAGATTTAGTCTGACCTTTGTTTTTCTCTCCTTGTTAAAAAGGGCGTTCATACTTTCAGAGATTTGGGTAGTTGAATGTGAACTGCAGAAAATACAGAATATGTACTGTCTTTAAGAGACCTTATGGTGAAGGGATTATATTTATTGCAAGAGCAGTGCAAGTGGCATCATTAATTTTTAAAATCACTTACAAGGAAAAATAATTCTTCCAATTTAAAATTGGAAGGAAAATGATTTTCCCTTGTCAGTGATTTTAAAAATTAATGATGCCACTTGTACTGCCCTTATAATAAATATAATCCCTTCGTCATAAAGTCTCTTAAAGGCTGTAAATATTCTGCATTTTCTGCAGTTCAAGTTTCAGTTTAAAAGTGGAAGAAGAATGATTTTCCCTTTTCAGTGATTTTCAAAAGTATTGATGCCAGGTAAACTGTCCTTACACCAAATGATATTCATTGATTAGAATGTTTGTTGAAGGTGGTAAATACTGGCCAATGTTGTTCCATACACCTTCCCTAGTTTACACATTTCTACGAATCTCGAGATAATTTCGCCAAAGCAAGAACTCGCAGAAAAAAAATCTGTGAGCTAAAATACAAAACAAAAATCATTCGAGATAATTTCGCCAAAGCAAGAACTCGCAGAAAAAAAAATCTTTGAGCTAAAATACAAAACAAAAATAATTCTTTCCCCTCTCAGCAATTATCCTTGAGAAAGGGATTTTGTTTGTTCCCGATATATTCTTATTGGAAATGAATTGTAAATAAAATAAAGGTGAATTGTTCAGTTTATAAGACAAACATTACCGGAGTATTACATTTCATTGAAAATCGATACGACAAATATTATTCAAAGGATTGAATTTCCATGAAATACATAATTACGAGTGAAATACTATTGCTTTTTAGAAGAGAAGCAGAAATGAGTAAGAATAGAATTAAGAAACAAATTGGTTCTGTCACAAATGATTAACGATAAAATCTCTTGCGTGGAAAAAGGCTACATTCTAAACAACTCGATAATTAATACTTTTTTTAGGCGATTCCTTTCTTCGGCAAATAATCAGTTACAAACAGTTGAAAGGTGTTCCGTTTTGTGTGCATGAAATGAAATGATTTCAGATTCAGGATCGCCGTTTTCCAGTGATGTTACGTATCCGGTTTCATTATAATGATAGATTTTCTTTATTTTTCGTAAATGCAACAAGAAAGGACACACGGGGATAGAAAGGGAATTGATTTATTCATAGATTTTACCAATATTTGGACCATCGTTACCAGTAGTATATGAATAAGTTTCACACGCGTATGTACTGTAAACTAGCATTTTAGTATCATAAATATACAGTCTAGAATTAATCCATGAAATGGAATGTTATTATGGAATAAAAATCCTTTACTTGCAAAGAAAAAAGGACGAGGAATTTTGAATATCAAAATGCATTTATAAAAGATAATGTCATATCAAAATAAAAGATGCAGAAAAGTCCATAGGTTTTTCTCTGCGCATTTTGAAATGGAAGAAAGTGCTTTTAATTAGCTGCGATGCCCCAGGAGATATTCCACTTACATTTGTGCAGAGGTTAACCCAAATGGTCCTTGGTCCACTTGGTTTATTGGTCTCTCTCTCTCTCTCTCTCTCTCATACACACACACTCTCTCTCTCTCTCTAGCTCTTCATTGGAGGGGTGGGTGGAGCTCTCGGCTAGCACGCTGTTGGCCCAGCGTTCGACTCTTCGACCGGCCAATGAAGAATTAGAGGAATTCATTATTGGTGATAGAAATTAATTTTATCGTCATAATGTGGTTCGGATTCCACAATAAGCTGTAGGTCCCGTTGCTGGGTAACCAGTTGGTTCTTAGCCACGTAAAATAAATCTAATCCTTCGGGCCAGCCTTGGGAGAGCTGTTAATCAGCTCAGTGGTCTGGTTAAACTAAGGTATACTTGACTCTCTCTCTCTCTCTCTCTCTCTCTCTTATAAATCAAGTTCATATTAAAATTCTCTCTCTCTCTCTCTCATCAACTAACTAAGTCCATACCAAAGTGAAAGCTGTCTCTCTCCTCTCTCTCTCTCTCTCTCTCTCTCTCTCTCTCTCTCTCTTATAAACCAAGTCCATATCAAAATCTCTCTCTTCTCCCCCCCCTCCCTCTCTCTCTCTTATTAATCAAGTAAGTTCATATCAAAATCTCTCTCTCTCTCTCTCTCATCAACCAACTAAGTCCATACCAAAACCGAAAGCTGTCTCTCTCACTCTCCCTCTCTCTGTCTTATAAACCAACTAAGTCCATATCAAAATCTTTCTCTCTCTCTCTCTCTCATGGTGGACAGTCTTGCTAAAGCTGCCTGCACGCTTGAACTTGATGACAGAAATGTTGAGCCCTCACTTCACTGCCTTAAACATAGAATATATTCAGCAGCTTTTGCCCGTACAGTACAGCGTAGGGATGCAGAGAGGGGCACTAGTGTTTCCATACAACATCATGATAACTTTCTGCAGAGCCGTCACAAGTACCGGCGACGTGGACTCATGGTGCGTAGGCATAATGTCGTAAGTGCCAGGATAAGGTTGGGATATCGTCCTGTGTGGCAGGTTGGACAGACACTAGATATACCACACTACACCTCATGTAAACTGTGTAACCTTGCTAAATAACCTTGAACACTACTGCCTTCATTGCCCCACTGTCAGGAATCTGTTACCTCAAGGACAAAATTTACTTCAAACCTGCCAATATTTACTCAAAGATGACCACCTAGACTTAATTTTGACTCGTCATCCACACTTTGGTGGCTGCTAAACTGTCTGTTGCAGTTGTTGTGATAATGGAATACGATCTCATATATGTTATTTTTTGTAACTGATATACTGATAATTCAATGCTGTAATTTTTTCTGTTGATTTCTGATGTACTGTAAGTAACTGCTAATATGTAACTTTGTTTGACGTCTTTGGGCGTAATAAATTTATTAAATAATCTCTCTCTCTCTCTCTCTCTGATCAGCCAGCTAAATCCTTACCAAACCCGAAAGCTATCTACCTCTCTCTCTCTTATAAACCAACGAAGTCCATATCAAATCTCTCTCTTCTCCCCCCTCTCTCTCTCTTTCTCTCTCTCTCTCTCTCTCTCTCTCTCTCTCTCTCTCTCTCTCTCTCTCTCTCTCTCTCTCTCTCTCTCTCTCTGATCAGCCAGCTAAATACATACCAAAATGAGGAGCAATCAGAACTTCTCAATAATAGTTTGATTGTTTGACCGCCCTGATCACCTCTTGTGAACAGCTTATAGTTCGTACACTTTGGCCTCCTCCCTGAGGGCTGTCCAACTCCATTTCTGCAAAGCTTCATATACCCGTAGGAGAAGGGGTGGGGTGGAGGGGGTAGTGCAGTCAGTGCGCCTCAAGTGGTGCGCTGTAGGCATTACTAAACGGTGTTTTCAGAGTCTATTCAGTCCATAGCTGAGTCCATTGTTTAGTTTTCTGTAAAAGAAAACTATTGTGCCGGCTTTGTCTGTCCGTCCGCACTTTTTCTGTCCGCCCTCAGATCTTTAAAACTACTGAGGCTAGAGGGCTGCAAATTGGTATGTTGATAATCCACCCTCCCACCATCAAACAGACCAAATTGCAGCCCTCTAGCCTCAGTAGTTTTGATTTTATTTAAGTTTAAAGTTAGCCATAATCGTGCTTCTGGCAATGATATAGGACATGCCACCACCGGGCCGTGGTTAAAGTCTCACGGGCCGCGGCTCATACAGCATTATACCGAGACCACCGAAAGATAGATCTATTTTCGGTGGCCTTGATTATACGCTGTAGCGGCTGTACAGAAAACTCGATTGCGCCGAAGAAACTCTGGCGCATTGTTTACTTTTTAACTTTGACACTGCCTCCACTCCCGCTTCCTTTTTCAGTGTTTTTGTCCAACTTCTCTAACAGTTACTTCCTTGTTGAATTGTTGGGTTTTCTTTCAGTTCTACTTTTAGATCCTTGTACTTCATCCTATTTATTTTCTGTAGGTTTTTATCTTTCTATTTAATCACTCCAAATTCCCTCTTTATATTTGCCTTAAGCCCTGAGTGGCCGAAAGTGCCCGGTGCTTAACTTGACTGTCTAAATTTCACAAGACTAGCAACGCTTCAAACACACACACACATACACACACGCACATATATGTATACATATATATGTATGGGTGTGAATGAATCTATATACACAGACATATATATGTACATATATATATACATATATATATATATATATATATATATATATATATATATATATATATATATATATATATATATATATATATATATATATATATATATGCTTATGTGTGTATTTTTATAAGCTCATGTGTGCAAGCAAAAACTGTACATAAGAATTTCAAGTCCAACTCTTCGCAAACCACTAAATATAAACCGTCATGCAAGTACACATTTATGCACATCTTCAATACACAGTCACTAGAGAAGAACACCTAACTCGCAAAAGATCTCGCTGTGTACCCATTACACCTTATTACCTTTTTATCTGACGTCATTAACGCGAAATATGCAGTATTGTGCTTGTTCCTGTGTACCTGAAAAATAGTATTCTTTAACTGCTCTCAGTGATTTATTTTGGAGAGATATTGGGTGTCATATATTTTCACAGATAATGTCCCTCGGTGGAATAATGGCCGTTTGAATTTCCCGCTATAAAATGACCTTTTGATTTTTTTTTTTTTAATTTGCGTAATTATATACGAGTTTTAGGTTTGAAAGGCTGAATTCCTACAGGCCTTTTCACACTTGTGTGCATTATTCCTCTCTCTCTCTCTCTCTCTCTCTCTCTCTCTCTCTCTCTCTCTCTATATATATATATATATATATATATATATATATATATCTATATATATATATATATATATATGTATATGTATGTGTGTGTATATATATATAGAGATAGAGAGAGAGAGAGAGAGAGAGAGAGAGAGAGAGAGAGAGAGAGATGAGAGAGAGAGAGAGAGAGAGAGAGAGAGAGAGATACTGATTACTCACTCAAAAACAGTATTTATATTAGAATCAATTTACCCTTAGAATAAAATCTGGCTAAAATCGAGATAGGCTCTCACAATATTTAACGATGAAGAATGCTATTAAAAGTGATAAACGCCGAGAAAATAATTATGGGAAACTCAAAAGAATTAGAAATGGAAAGTTACAGAAAGATAAGAACGACTGAATGACCGAAGAATATTCATTATTTTCGTCCAACTTTGCAAATTTGAAAATGATAACACAGGTTTATATAGAAACACTTTCAACAAACAGGGATTAACATCTAGAACTGAATGCTTTAAAAAAAGATGCATTAAAACGAGCATTCAACTTCCAAGGCACAATGCGAATGAAAACGTACATCGCCAGTAATTCAATTGGCCATCTTCATTATTGGAACAACAACGACTCTCATTCAGGCCAACGCGAATTGACTCTCTCTCTCTCTCTCTCTCTCTCTCCTCAACATTTCGAAAAGGACCCGAGCTGATAATTATTGGGAACCGTCTCGAGTCTCCTCCACGAGATCTCGCATGTTGCAGGTAATTACTTACGGGTAATTTACCTGAGGCAATTTGTTGGGAATTTGTTTCTGATATTCGTTGTCTTCGACGCCGCTCGAAACGCCGGCAGCCATTTGCGCTGATGACGTCAGTTCCGGAAATGAGACGATGTGGGATGGCGATATATATACAGTGTATATATACTATATATATATATATATATATATATATATATATATATATATATATATATATATATATATATATATATATATATATATATATATATATTATTCTCAGCTTAATACATTAAGAAGTGCCGATACTCCTTGCCGTTCCATCCCATGCGATCCTATTACGAAAGCGCTCCAAATATAAAAGCATTGAACAGAGGTAATGAGGAGATAGTCTGGCAGACACCACGTATTTATATTCACATTGTAGTTTGTTCTATTTCCGAAAAAGAATGAGAGTATTTTGAAAGGAATAAGAATAGCTTTAAAATTAGACTGTCAAATTAACCCAGTTTTTCGTTCTTTGGTGCATTGAGGGGGATTTGACCCCTTTGGGCTTATGACTCTTATCTTGTTTATATTTCAGACTTTTAATAAATATTTAGTCTTTTCAGTCCGCACTTAGTTATGTTTATTGGTGGACTATGATGGATCTTTTAATTTACAGAATGAAATAGAACAAAAATAGAACTTAAATGAAGATTGCATTATGGATAATGTAAGGAATATAAATGAAAAAAAACTACTAGCGCTGGATAGAGGAGAATTTGGAATAATAATTTTGAAGTTTGTTCAAAAATATGTAAATCATCTGATGTTAAAAGTGCGATTTGATTTAGTTCTACAGCAACCTCTCTCTCTCTCTCTCTCTCTCTCTCTCTCTCTCTCTCTCTCTCTCTCTCTCTCTCTCTCTCTCTCCTAATCAAGCACAGGAATAATTTGTCGACAGACAAAACATCCATTCCCATTTTCGACTTCAAAAAGCGTTCACACGTCTGCCCAATTTTTTTTTCCCAAAGACTTTACAACTCATATTTTTTAGTGAAAGGACCAAATGGTTGGTCATTCTTTTACATTCAAGTCACGTACGTGGAGCTCTGTACGAGAGAGAGAGAGAGAGAGAGAGAGAGAGAGAGAGAGAGAGAGAGAGAGAGAGAGAGAGAGAGAGAGAGAGAGAGAGAGAGAGAGGTTGGAATATGTGCAAAACCCTGGGAGCTTTACGCCTTAAGCTTTTAAGGAAGGGTATCAAGGTTTGCAACTAACTGCAAATGGATTTCGTTTCTGCCCTGCTCGGTTCTCAGTCTCTGTGGAAGCGAGGATTTCTGGTTCCGGGATTTGTCCTCAATCGATGCTCGGTTGCCTAGTTATTGGCAAACTCAAGATTAGGGGCGTGATGCACGAACAACTTATTGACGAGTTTGAAAGTGCTGCTTCTGTTTACTATATATATATATATATATATATATATATATATATATATATATATATATATATATATATATATATATATATATATATATATATATATATATATATATATATATATATATATATATATACATAATACATATGCATGTATACCTGTTACTTCCTATGCATACAACGACCTACATCGCCCCACTCGAGCTTCCTACACTGTTGTTTGAAGCGCAAATCATAATGAACTCATTATCCCCCGATTTTTTAAACGAAGCTCAGCCGATTCTGAATTATTCAGAATCGTACTTTATGCAGCGGGTGCTGCTAATCGCCCAAATAAATCCCCTGCTAAACGTTTATATTGTCACACTACTCACGGATATTACAGATATTAACTTCAGGTCCAGACTTAACCCTCTCCTCCCCACCCGCCCCCGCTCTCTGGGTTTGGGGTCCCACAGGTGAGGCAGGCGATGGCGATTGGGCAAGGGTATACACTGACTTCTTCTTCTCTTCTTCTTCTTCTTCTTCTTCTTCTTCTTCTTCTTCATTTTTTATTAGGTAGAAAAAAAACTGTATTACTTTTTGCCTGTTGGTATTTGTTAAAGAGAAAAGGGAAAATAAGATAGGAATCTTATCACCAACCAATTTGGCAGAAATGTTTATATATATATATATATATATATATATATATATATATATATATATATATATATATATAAATAAGAAAAGGGAAAATAAGATAGGAATCTTATACACACAATTACAGAAATGTTTATATATATATATATGTGTGTGTGTGAATAGATATGTGCATGTGAATGTGTATATGATTTTCAGTATTTTCTTGCACGAGTATTCATGTTAGAAAAGCAATTACACCTCATTATGACATTGACGAATGGATTGCCAATACGCTCCCATAAAAACATATTACGAGAGGAATTCATCAAATCAGATTAAAAGTCATTATATTTGGAAATTTTTTATTCTAATTTTTTTGTGGGGAACAAAACCAGTATCACGCGAATCGCAAGCACAGTTGCTTGCATGGCCAATGCGAGGTTTAATCTGCTTAGGAACGATTTTCCTCTGATGGTAATGGGATGTATTTTTGAAACTGTAATTTATTTTCTAATTTATTGTTGAGAAACAAGATTGATATCACTCATTAATGCAACACTGCATCCTGGAACTCTTTGTATTGGGGAGGTAATTTATCCAGTAATATCAGGAAAAAAAAGAGGATTTATTTGTTCATCTTCATGATATGATTTAGATTTAAAAAGAGAGCTATTAGCTTAATTATCACCTTTACTTCTTTTAATGATTACTTCATAATCGACAATGTTATTATTGTTCACTTTTATCTCCTGTGAAAAGATGGTTTTAAAGGGTAATTTGAGAGGGAAGTTATTATTATTATTATTATTATTATTATTATTATTATTATTATTATTATTATTATTATTATTATTATTATTATTATTATTATTATTATTATTATTATTATTATTCTCGTTGAATGTCGACTAGTTTGCCCTCCTCGTTAGGGCATCATTCATTCCTGTCCTGAATGATGCCCTAACGAGGAGGGCGAAACTGGTCGACATTCAACGAGAACTACCTCCTACGCATCACTAAACCACCGGATATGAATATTATTATTATTATTATTATTATTATTATTATTATTATTATTATTATTATTATTATTATTCAGAGGATGAACCCTACCCATATGAAACAAGCCTACTGGGTAACAGAAAGTAATAGAATAAGCAGAAAAAGACAGATCATTTATTAGGAAAAAAAATTAACACAGTGATAAATAGATAGATAAAAATGTAAGTGAATTCTTAAAATGCTTTGTACCTTCGCCTGAACTTTTTAAGTTCCAGCTGAACAACATCCCCAGGGAGACTGTTCCACAGTTCAAAGGTGCGCGGAATGAAGGACCTCTGGAAGTTACGAAAAACTGATGAACAAGAGACTCTCCGGGGATGGTCCATGTCATAATTGCTAGTGTTAGGAAACAGAAACCAACCACCTCTGTGACACCTGAATTAAGGGTCAGATCCCTGTGCAGGTTCAATGCATGCACCCCTTTCAAATCAGCAGTCAGTTCTCGCACCCCCTGAATTGCTGAAATAAAGAAATAACTAAAATAATAATAATAATAATAATAATAATAATAATAATAATAATAATAATAATAATAATAATAATAATAATAATATTATTATTATTATTATTATTATTATTATTATTATTTTATCTTATTCTATTTTAATTTTTTGCATAAAAAAATAACATGCGTATATAAAAAAATATTTTGCTTTAATTATTCATAGGCATCCTCGCACCCCTTAGGAACCGGCTTCGCACCCTCCAGGGGTGCGAGCACCCCTTGTTAAGAGCCACCGATTTAGAAGATTCTGCCATTTCATCAACTCACACAGATAAATCTCCTGAGAGGCAATTTTTCTCTCTTACTCCTAATCTGAAATATATAAGGATTCTTTACACATTTCTGCCCTGGATTCAGGCTTGCAAAGTCCATTAAATAAGTAAGAGAGAATAAAAAAAAATTGGATGCTATTTTAGCCATTAAAATGCATAAATAATTTGTGGAAGTGATTTGTAGATACTATGCATCGATTTCATACCGGTGGTGAAGACGGGTCTATTCCCTTTATAATGAAATGTATCTCACTGGGTATCAATAAGTATTTATAGGATGAAATGGACTGATATCCTTCTCCACACAGTCATTTGGGCCAAGTGACGGCCTCATTGACTAGAGTGCTTGGAATCGCATTCGAACACGGAAGGAAATGGCTTTTTCATTTATTTCCCATTTGCATTTGAGACTTGTGGTGATCAGCGCGTCCGGGGAAGGGAGGGTTTTTCGCTGTAAAATATTTCCTCTCGCGTCGTAAAGCTTCCTAAAACGTAACTGCTTCTTCTCTCTCTCTCTCTCTCTCTCTCTCTCTCTCTCTCTCTCTCTCTCTCTCTCTCTCGGCTCTAAATAAATTAAAAGGGTACGTTGAATAGCATTTTTAACGTCCGTAAAGGGATTTTGACCCAACCCTTGTGATAAATTTCAAACATGCAGCTTCCTAAAATGTAACTACTCTCTCTCTCTCTCTCTCTCTCTCAGCTCTAAATAAATGAAAAGGGTACGTAACTGCTCCCCCACCTCTCCTCTCTCTCTCTCTCTCTCTCTCTCTCTCTCTCTCTCTCTCTCTCTCTCTCTCTCTCTCTCTCTCAGCTCTAAATGAATTAAAAGGGTACGTTGAATTTTGACCCAACCTTGTGACAAATTTCAAACATGAAGCTTCCTAAAACGTAATTCTCTCTCTCTCTCTCTCTCTCTCTCTCTCTCTCTCTCTCTCTCTCTCTCTCTCAGTTTTGAAAATAAAGAAATAAAAGGTAAAAAGGACTAAAGGGACTGAACCTTGTGACATATTTCAAACGTCTTTTAGGTAATTCTAAGTTATTACTTTAGCCTTTTAATATGTTAAGGGAGTCGTGATGTTATTGTATCAGGTGTACTTCATTACGCAAATATAGTTATCTAAATTTAATAGTTATCCAAACTTAATACTCACTTTGAAATAAAATGTGGAAATGATAGCATTATTATTATTATTACTGAGAATTAAAATCCACACTAGTGTTAAAAATATTTATGTACAGAATAAAAAAAAATATTTTTAACAATATGGGTTTTAAGTCTCGATATTATTATACCCTCGTTACAGGGTCGCCTTGTTTAATTATTATTATTATTATTATTATTATTATTATTATTATTATTATTATTATTATTATTATTATTCTCTCTCTCTCTCTCCCGAATCCGTCTCATCAGATTGGTTAGTCGGGGACAAAATGTTTTGCTTTCCGGATCGAAAAAGGGTTTTCACGTCGACTCGTGAGACGTGGCTGTATCTCTCGCGTAAGGATCCTGAATCCTTGTGTATGATTGCAGGTGGCAGGAAATGGCGTTCCTTAAGGACGGGTTCTTTCTCCGAACTCTTGGTTGGCGTTCCTGAAGGACGAGTTCTTTCTCCGGTCGTGAGGTGGACCTTTTTCATCCGCTGAGAAATGTAAACAGAGTCATGATTTTTTTCCAGAAGAAGAAGAAGAAGAAGAAGAAGAAGAAGAAGAAGAAGAAGAAGAAGAAGAGGAGGAGGAGGAGGAGGAGGAGGAGGAGGAGGAGGAGGAGGAGGAGGAGAAACAGAGATAAGTTATGGCTTGTTTACGAATGTTGGCCACAGTGAAAGTGTCTTTAAGCGAACGAGTTACTTAATAAACATTGCAGCAGTGGCTGCCTTTTAGAAAGTTTTCCTTCTTCCTGTCCTTTTTAATTGTGAACTTTCACATACACTTTTGGTGTTTCTTGATAATGATACTTATTTAATGACAGCTCCTGTGTTCATATTGAAAGGATACTTTTACTTTTGCGCCTGAGTGGATTAGGCACAGGATTTGGTAATCCTAATCAAAGGAAATTCTTTTGAATTATGTGTAATGTTCATTCACAATATATATAATTCCAACCCTCTCTCTCTCTCTCTCTCTCTCTCTCCATGGATGAATATGAAAATAAAGCTGTCAAAAGACCTTTCAGCGCAAAATTAATGAAGGAGGTACCACTTAAACACACAAACATGCACACATACACGCGTCATAACCGTTTGAGCGAATTTAATATTAGCTTTGAACTAAACCAAGATAATTAAATACGTGAAATAAGTAACATTACAATGTGTTTGTATTATTGAGTGTTTGACACAACAAAGTACTATTTCTCAACAGAAAGGAAACTGACTGCCGAGTTCCTAGTGCGTGCACGTGAATGCATTTATAACCATTAAAGCATAAAATCTGTGTCGTATCAGGAAGTTAATGTTATTCTTGATCATACGAAGAGAACTAATTACGTTTCCGGCTACGAATAGTGAATGGTATTTCAAGAGAATATAGACTTGAAACTTTACGTGGATTTAGTGTGAGTGGAAATGTATTGTGTAATGTTATATGACGCTCTATCTGGAATTTAATTGAGAAGCCTAACCATGTTATTCCAAGTTATGGCCTATGACTTAAGTTTCTAAAGCTGTTTATTTAGGAAACGGTATTTCGCAATTTGTATCAGTTTTTTTTATTCATCATCATCATCATCTTTTTATCTTTGCATTTCTTTCCTCGCAAAATAAGATTTAAAAAAATTAGAGGGAAGTTTTAAATGTGACAAAAAAACAGTTGACAAAGGGATATGGTTACGTCATTTTCCCTTAACATTCTTAGTCATGGGGTGTCAGTTTAAGCTGAAAAGTGCGAGTATAATATTATCAATAGTTTAAAAGCACGAGTATGATATCTAAAGTATCAAAAACTTTTTCCAATCCTACCCGGTATGTATTTGAGAAAAAACAAGTAAAATTTGTTAAGGGCATATCTAAGAGAATTAATGTGTAAGCGTTGTCCTGGTGGGCTGGAGTGACGTTTGTTTTGATAAAATAAGTGATTGATTGGGCCAGAAAAAGAAATCTACGAACGCAAAACGAGCAGGGGAGTAATGCAAAAACTATGCAAATAAATACAATTATGAAATGCATTAGCAATACTGACGAAACCTGAACAAAGAGAATTATGACCAAAACATTGTTTGTTAGTTTTGTTTAGGTATTAGCAATTTATCTATACGTCAGCCAGGCCGTTTATTTCGAGAAATCAAAGGGCGTCATTGTTTTTGGGAGCGTCCACGCTGAAGGAAAACGTGTCATAAACACACGTCGGCAATTTATCGCACGCATATCACAGACAAGTTGAATATATTATCAAGGGTTTGCCAAGATTTTTTCTCCACTTCCGGTCGTTGACATGTTTTCAATAAGTCTGCGATATGTATGCAACAAACAAACACACACACGCACACACACACACACACACACCACAAACAGGTTGAGTACAAGCCAAGGCCTTATTGTTAGCCTTAAATTTTGTTTTCGTATCAGTATTTGCCAAATATTCTTTCTCCAATTAGTCATTGGCTTGTTTCCAAAATGTTTGTGACATGTATGCGATAAGCACACAAACACACACACACACACACACACACACACCACAAACTGAGCAAAGGACTTATTGGTAGTCCTAAACAGTGTTTCAGACGATTATCCAGGATTTTCCAAAAATTCTTTCTCCACGTATGGTCGATGACTTGTTGACTATAAGTTTATGACATGAATGTGATAAGTCACAAACATGTTTATGACATGTTTCATTGTAGTTTCACACACTTAGATTCTTGGTCTCTAATTTTAATTTTGGTACTAATTTCGCAAAACGAAAATCGGAAATCCCTTATGCAGCGAAATTCAGTAACAGAAGCCCCTTCTTGTAATTACAAAGAGCCCTCATCAGCAACGCATCAGGCTCCCTACACAAACTGCGCCATTTAAACCCCATCTTGCAAGCATTCTTGCACTTTCCGGATATCAAGGCCCTTCCTTTCCAATACCTCTTTCACCCCACCTATCCAGATCGTCACGTAATCCAGGGTTTTATTTTGATAAACTTGGAGATGCTGTTACTATAAACTTCTGAGTTACAGCGTACGTAAGAAATCTTTAAAGAAAAGTAAAGAAGACATTTTCAAAATTAGCCAAAAGAAAGAAATGGACATTTAGATACATAAAAAAAATTCTGTTGCAAAAACGTTTCTTGCTTTTACAGAAATACCATCTTATTAGTATTTATGAGAAGAAATATCCTCTTGAATATTTTGCCAACGTTTCTTGCTTTTACAGAAATACCATCTTATTAGTATTTATGGGAAGAAATATCCTCTTGAATATTTTGCCGCTCTACCTCTGGTTATTGAAGGTTCATATATTGAATGGAAAGCGAAAAAAGGCAAATAGGATAAAATACTAAAATGGTATAAATGTTAAAGGGGAAATATTTTCGAGGCACGAGAAGTGCCGCTTTTTCGGTGACTTTCAAGATTACTAGATTACCTGACATCATGGAGAGAGAGAGAGAGAGAGAGAGAGAGAGATTTTATAGTATCATAAATTTCATGAAAATTTTCCAGTTATCAACCTATTAGGTGTCTTGTAAAAATATATTAACCTTTTTCCAAGATTTTTCTCTCTCTCTCTCTCTCTCTCTCTCTCTCTCTCTCTCTCTCTCTCCACGTGCGAACGTTTTCGTTTTTCGTATCTTTTTCCAGTCTGGTCAATAATCTTCCAATTTCACTTCGATGACATAAAAGCGTGAAAAGTGTTTTTGACAGCCTTCAAGGCCTGACTGTGGCTTCAGGTATCCCTTTCAGTTCAGTTTCTGTACCTTTCAGGTATTCAGGTATATTTTCTAGTAAAAAAAAATCTACGAGTTTAATAAAGGAGGTTTTGTAATGTTGTGTTTCGATCGAACGGGAGGGCGGCGTGACTAAAAGGAATTTAATCTTGATTGATAACATTTTAAGCTGTTTTCATCTCTCAATTATCGATGTTACTTTGCTGATAAAAATCATGAAATCGTTTTTATCGTGTGTTTGTGCTGGCACCAACTTTTGTGATAACTTTTTTATTAACTAAATACTTCTAAGCCATATTACTGTACGTACCTATTTCTTTAAACTATCGAATTTGATATATTCAGATAAAATAAATATGTTTATACGGCAGTGGTCTTTAAACAACACTTAAAGGCATAATTCATATCAAATTAAGAGACCTTAAACCTGACCAGAATTAATGTCATTCCTTTTTCTCCCGGTATCCTATCTATCTATCTGTCTATCTATCTATCTATCTATCTATCTATCTATCTATCTATGTTATTATTATGACCACCTGCATCGTGTGATACAAAGAGTGTCATTGGAATTCTTAATGGCACCACACAAAAGTATAGTTTACAATCAAATAAAATAAACTTAGCAAAAGATTTCAGACTTTATTATCATAGAGGAAGTGATCTAGGACTGAGCCAAATAGGGCAAGTGCTCTAGAAAGCGTTAACTTGTAGCGTTGTAGCGTGAAAATATTAGCGCAAATCACAGATGATAAAAGCGGGAATCACTCAGTATCAGATATGAAACTGCCCATACCAAGAAAAGTAATACAACAGACTCGTAGTGGGGCACTGCCATCAGTGCACCTCACGTGGTCCACTGTAGGCATTACTTAAGGTTCTTTGCAGCGTGCCTTCGACCCCTAGCTGCAACCTCTTTCGTTCCTTTTACCGTACCTCCTTTCATATTCTCTTTCTTCCATTTTACTTTCTCAACAACTGATTCATGGTGCAACCGCGATGTTTTCCTCCTGTCAAACCTTTCAAACCTTCAACTGTCAATTTCCGTTTCAGCGCTGAATGACCTCATAGGACCGAGTGCTTAAGTAATACGACCAACTGGTTGTAAAGTTAAATGGCAAGCAGTGAAGGGGAATAATATCCTACACTTCAAAAAAATAGATATTGAGAGAACCACGGGGATACCAGGAATCGACTGGCAGGAACATATTTCTCGGAACTACGAATCACTGGAGCCTCGTAATTAACGAGCCGGGTATTGTGCTCTCCTGGTACCTCATCAAGCCATTAGTTCTCGATTCAAAGTCATCTTTGTATTATGCCTCGCTCTTTTGTCTCTGGTGATAATATCTGAGTAATGATTATAATTCCCGGGATCAAATACCCTCTTATTGGTACTCGATATTAATATACTTTCGCTGTTCACCGGCAGTTTCATAAATGTCGAACTATCAAGAGCTCTCTCTCTCTCTCTCTCTCTCTCTCTCTCTCTCTCTCTCTCTCTCTCTCTCTCTGTTTTGGCGGAAACAAGGGATTCAAAACCGCGACTAAAGGTATTCGTAAAATTCTATCAAACTCTAGAATTAATAAGGATTTTTTGACATTCCCTAAGGCCTGAAAATCTCGTATTCTGAGCGGTTGGTTTTATATGAAATTAGTGTCCTCGTAGGAGCATCCTGTTTCTACATCAATCTCTGACCTGTGGTGGATGCTCTAATTATTGGGGGGCTATGAAAACAAATCATGCTATTTCAAGTGGGAACGTCACTTTCGTTAACCATGGAAAAACTACAATCACGGAGAACCGAAAACTCATATGGACACCGCGGATTATGGAATTAGGAATGAATGGACACCGCGGATCATGGAATTAGGAATGAATGGACACAGCGGATTATGGAATCAGGAATGGGTGGAGACCGCGGATTATGGAATCAGGAATGGGTGGAGACCGTGGATTATGGAATCAGGAATGAGTGGAGATCGCGGATTATAGAATCAGGAATGAATGGAGACCGCGGATTATGGAATCAGGAATGAGTGGAACCGCCGATTTTGGAATTAGGAGTGAGTGGACAAAGCGGATCATGGAATTAGGAATCACTCAACATCAGAGACAATACTGCAATCACATCGCGAGAGAAAATAGAACAACAAAGGCTATAACGTTAAACGGAAAACTATGAAGGGAAATGATATTCTCAACGACGGAAAGATACAGATATAAAATGAAGTTTCACCCCTCAGGATATCAGGGACCCACCGTCGAAAACAGATTTGGGAGGCGACTGACGACTTCACCGAATTATAAGTCAAGGGAAAGCCATATTCTCCCGAATATAAAATGAGTTCCCAATAATCCTCAATTAACATACATAATATGTTCATTACCGGTGACATGCATACAAGCTTTCGCAAAACTCTATCGCTTTGTGTTCCGGGAGTAATGCAATTATAATGACCGCAATTTAAGGTATTTACGAACGTTAATTAAATCCGAACATCAATAAACACAGTATCACATTTCCAAAGGTTTTACGATAATGTATTCCGAACACTTTGCTTTATCATGTGTAGATTCATCTCTTTTACATATTTCAAAATGCAATGGATGCCCCATTTATTGGGGGAGAGGTTAAATAAAGGTTGCTCTCTCAATGTGGACCTCACGTACGTCTGACGGGAAAAACCATTATCATGTCGGGGGGACAAACTCGGTCAGCGAAGAATATGTTTTTCGTATTAAGAGTAAATGACCTTTATTTATACGTAATGTCCACGTTTTCTGCAAACACTTTTTGAAAGTAAATGACCTTTATTTATACGTAATGTCCACGCTTTCTGCAAACACTTTTTAATGACTTAGCGGAGGCAGAATTGGATTAATGCGTCTGGTAAAAATGCCAATTTAATTATTGTATCTAAACGCTTCCTCCCCTGTTGTTACAATGGAATAATTCAAGTAGCAAGAAGTGCAAGCTGATGCCCATCTATTGGCCCCTGAGAGCAGCATACCCAACCGGCCTGTTAGGGACCTCTTTTCACCTCAGTGGCGTAGCTGGCATTCCATCAGTAGGGGGGGCATAGGTGGGGCCAATATATATTTTTGGGGGTCAAAGAAAATTACACAAAAGTAATGTACCAATTCTGTAATTAGTAAAATATAAAATATACTATTCTCGAATGTATATATCCATGTGAATGAAGGAAATTAAATAGTATTAGTCATTAGTAAACCTATATTTGAAATTATAGAGTTCAGTTTTCAATTGATTTTCAACTCTTACTATATGCAAACGTGATTAATACTGTAAGGGTTAAGTTTGGCTGCAAAGGGAATTTCAACTGCGGGGGTGGGGGCGGGGACAGTTTCGGGGCCAAGCATCTGACGGGGAGGGGCGGTCGCCCCCTGGCCCCCGCCTCATAGCGACGCCACTGCTTCACTTCTGTACCTCATCCCATAAGTTATCGGACATAGAAAGACCGTCGACCAACCGATTAGCTTTGGCTCATTCCTTTTTATAGTCGACTCAATTACATTCAAATATACGGCATTTTTTCGTACTATTGTAAGTATATTTCCATTAACGAAATACAATACTAGAATGTATTTTCATTCATGATCCCTACCCTCAGTGCGTTATTTCTTAACGTGAACTCGTTCATATAGTTTGAAGAAACTACTAATGCTTAAAAAAATTTAATTTTGAAATGGCCTGGCTTCTTCCCTGCTAACATCTGTAGAGACATCTAAGATAAAAAGGATATTTTTACGCTTCGAAACTTCGTTGCAAAATGGTAGTCAGGCCATAAAGTTTCCTCAAGTGGAAAATTCAAGTGTAGGAAATTTGTTTCTCATAGGACTACTAGCTAACAAAAATATTGACAGAACTAACTTATGTACACAAAAATCATCGTGTTTCCGAGAAGTAATGTATACTAAGTCAATAAAGAATGATATTGACTTAGTATTTATTACTTCTCTGAAGCACGATGATTTCTTTTTTGTCCATCGAGGAATCATATGGAAATATATCAGAAGAAATATATTGCCATGAAAAAATATAAGTATATTTTCATTTTCGGAAAATTTCTCCTTGAACCTGGAGAAAATCTTATACATGGTAATTAGTCGACTTTCGTTGATTAATGATGAATTTGAAGTATGTTTTACACACACATACATATATATATATGTATATATTATATATATAATTATATATAATTATATATATATATATATATATATATATATATATATATATATATATATATATATATATATATATATATATATATATATATATATATATATATATATACACGCCCATGAAATACAAGTTAAATCAAATAAGGAATGTGTGTAATTACGTACGGGTTTGTACTTCCATGCTGAAGACAATAAATTAATAACAACATCAGTGTTGAATTCCTTATAGCAAACCCACACACTCGAAATCATCCGCATGCAATTTCTCCAATAATCCCCCGACATATGCACATCGAAATATAAAAATATAAAATGTCAAAAAGTCCCATTACCCAATCACACACTGCCATCCTCGACAAGAAAGCCCTCAGAGGAGTGGAGAGGCCACTCCGAAGGTCCCCTCACCTCCCTAACCCCCCCTCACCCACTCCCTCTCCCCCCCTCGGAGGGTTCAAGCACCATCGATCAGGTCACAGGTGAATCCCGAGGCCTCGAGGTCCCAAGCTTTACGTAGGATTTATTTTAGTGAATTAGCTGCACCTGCCGTATAATGTAAGTGGCTGAATATTTCGGCACCGGTGGAATTTCACGAAAGTCTGAGGTAGGTGGTCCGTTGGGATTCAGGAATCATCCAGATGTTCGTGAAACCGGTTCATATTTAGAGCTCAGTGCTTATATACACACACACACACACACACAAGGTCTGCAGGCGTGTTGAAAGATGTATAATTTATGGTATAGTATGCATTCTAATTTATGCTTTATTTATATGTTGAAATATTTTAGATCTTGGAAAGTAACACACACACACACACACAAGGTCTGCAGGCGTGTTGAAAGATATATATTTTATATATATATATTATATATATTATAACGGTTTCCTTCCTTTATTTTTATGTGTTGAAATAATTTTAGATCTTATAAAGTAATATACATATACACACACACATACATATATATATATATTTATATATATATATATATATATATATATATATATATATATATATATATATATTAGAAAAGCAAAATAACTTTTTTAAGTGTCATCCAGTTCTGATATCATTAGTTACCTGTAATTCTGAATATAGTACAGGTGTATTGAAGCCTCCCTTGCTTTAAGCTCAGTTATGGTATGTCTTGACAAATTTCAGTTTGAAGCAAATCAGTGGATAGTGTTTGATTTCACTAAATAATCTTTGATCACATAAATTAAAATAAAAGCACGGTTCATTTCCTAAAGCTGGATTTAAAAACGATGAGATAATTATATATTTCTCTCTGGACACGCGTCGACCTTCATTTGAATTTCAAATATTTCGTGTTTCCTATGATGTAACTTAAAGGAATTCCCTTTTTGATCTCTCTCTCTCTCTCTCTCTCTCTCTCTCTCTCTCTCTCTCTCTCTCTCTCTCTCTCTCTCTTTATTTTCTACTCAAAATCATTTAAGGAACATCTTATATATCCAGAATCTCTTTAAGTGAGATGCAGCACGTGCGCGCGCGCGCACTCAAACGCACAGGCGAACGCTCAGTGAGAATAAGTCTCCTCCCCAGATCTCCACATCGGCTGGGAATGAGAACTGAGAATGCTATGAATGGAATCCATTTGCAGCACTTATACCTAGCCTGAATGGCTCTCTCTCTCTCTCTCTCTCTCTCTCTCACCCACACACACGCGCACACACACACTTAGAGCGTTACGTACGTGAGCTGTGTATAAAAGAAGCGCCAACCGGTTCATTCCTCCGCTGGGCACAAAAAATATGAGTTGTACGTGTTAAAGTTTTGTGGAGGAAAAAAAAAATATGGCGGACGTGTGAATGTTTCTCAATAGGGAGGAAAGGGACGACTGTTTGGGCTGATAGATTATCATTGGTTTTGTAGGATGAAGTCAGAGAGAGAGAGAGAGAGAGAGAGAGAGAGAGAGAGAGAGGAATACTCATTCAATATCGGTGGATCTACACATTTCAATCAGACGTCCAAGTTATATTTGACACATTCCACTCTTCAGCATTATTCATCTCTCTTAATGTGGAATATTCTGCAATACAGAATATGCCTGAATATATCATGCTCTGGGATAATAGATATTCAGATTTACGCATTTTCCCGTTGACTGATTCCCACTACTGATTTTCAAACTGAAGGGGAAATACACGACAAAATTTCTGCTTGTGCAAGATGGCCTCGGGGGAACAGATAAAAACATTTAATGTAAATTGGACGGCAGCGGTCATCGTTTCCTATTGCCATTTCTTGAGAGTTATCGAGAACTCTTGTAAAGCTTAGGACATGAATTTGAGAAAATACCTCAACGTCTGACTTAATTACTCTATCTGACATATATCACTGAGAAAGCTATCAAATAAGGGATGAAAATAGAATATGAATCACCTAAAACAACAAATAGAATTTTATCTAGAGGCTCCAACTGTTTGTGCAGAATATCAAAAGAGTAATTAGACAGCTCATATCATATATAATTCTTATATTGATTATCGTGAAGCCATACCAGTAGTTTCCCAATAAAATTACTTCAGTTACTCAAAATATCGGCAATATTATTTGATCTCTCTCTCTCTCTCTTTTTATTTCTCTCTCTCTCTCTCTCTGTCTATCTGTCTAACAATCTACCTAAGTATCTCTCTCTCTCTCTCTATATATATATATATATATATATATATTTATTTCTCTCTCTCTGTCTATCTGTCTAACAATCTACCTAAGTCTCTCTCTCTCTCTCTCTCTCTCTCTCTCTCTCTCTCTCTCTCTCTCTCTCTCTCTCTCTGTCTAAGCACTGAAAGTCATCCATTTCGAGGGGCTCTGCAAAGCTGGGGAGAAAACGATTTGCACTCAACATCCCAAAAGGGATTATGGCGCTGACATCGCGACCGATCAGCTCAGTCGATTCTGGTCGCTCGGAGTCTCCAAAATCTGACGAGATGTGAAAGTTATTCCCTTGCAAGGATCCACAATCCTGATGCATGATTCCAGATAGAAGGAAATGGCTTTGCTTGAGAATGAGATCCTTCCCGGAGCGTGTCCTTCTTGGCTATGGAGGGGATTCTTAGTTTTTGTTGGCAGGGGAATGGTGCTGGAAAGGTTAGGTGTTACGGAGGGTCTGATATAGTAGCTCGTCTTTTGTTTCCATTTTCATACGGGCTGACAGAAGATGTTTACCCTATTTTGGAGAGATGTTATCATATTACTTTTAATAAAGTTAGAAAATTCTCTATGTATACTCTTGTCAAGAAATGTTGTTTTAGAAGTTTCAAGACTCTCTCAATCCTCTTTCTATATTTTTTCGATGAATTTCAACATATGCTAAAAAAAAAAAAGCGAGAGTTCGCTAACTATATTTTTAGAGAAATTTTATTTTATTACTTCTCTTTCCATATGGCTCTCGAAAAGTTTTATTCTATAACTTTCCAAGAACTACTATCTCTATTTCTTTCGACACATTTTATCAATAAATTTTAAAGAAACTATCATTTCTCTACCTTTGTTGTTTTAGAGAAATTTTATCTTATAACTTTCAAGAAACTATCATACAAATTTCAGGAAACTATCGATTCCCTGTTTATATTAAAGCGAATCCTAAATCACCGATGAAAAATTAAGAGGCATTAGCTAAGAATCCAATTTTTTTCTAGCCCCTTCAACTTGTAATGTTGCACGGAAGGCCATTGGAGACGTATTGAATAAATTAACTAATTTATCAAGTTTTATATTTTTCAGTTCTAAGGCTTTTGCATAAATCTTATTTTAAAACAAAAACTGATTTGTTAATACAATTGGGAGTAGTTTTGTTTCATAATAAAATAAGAACTTAAAAACTTCATATAGTTCAAGTTTAAAGCAATACGAAGTGAAGGATTGAAAACCAAATCATAATTACGCCTCCGTTAAAGCGGGAATATATGTTTATAAAAGTTTTGGATATTCGGGTGCAAGTTGCCTAACCCTTATACACTGAGATTACAGATACTTCAAGTATAGGTATTTTAATAATCTAATAAGATTTCAACATGGCCAAATAGAAAAATATCGGATTTCGCGTTCCAATAATTGGCAAAAGGGTTTGAAACCACTTATCGAAATTTTCGAAACGTCTTTTCCATATTCCTTTAACGAGAGAGTCACATTTTATGCATATACCTTTTTGACCATTTTGGAAGGCTCTTAGGGACTCTCACCCACGTCTTCTGAGCCAGATATAGATTCGTCTGTTATTGAATCTGACCCCATTTTATTCCGTAAGAGGTGGAAAAGAGAAGAGATTCAGTGGGAGTGGGAGATGAAATAGTGTCGAGTTTTGTGCTCTCTGATCCTTTGAGAGAGAGAGAGAGAGAGAGAGAGAGAGAGAGAGAGAGAGAGAGAGAGAGAGAGAGAGAGAGAGAGAGGTTATCTACCATAGCCAGTGTAGAATCGTTACTGCCAATATCTTCACATCCGTAATGTTAAATTTAATATGAAGTTGGAAAACTGTTAATATCAATAAGAAGGCAAATAGGCTATGTTAATGTTAATATGACACTGATAGATTATATTAATCAATGTTTATCAGTGAGATACAATTAAAAGCGCAGTTACACACATATCCAGTTTCAAAATACAGCGATCATTTATAATGCTAGTCTACTAAACAGAACCGTTCTGCACGATACTTTATGGTCGCACGCAAAAATTAAAATCATAACGAACAGAAGCAATGTGAAAGAGAATTGTGAAAAAGAATAGAATTATTCCCCAGAAAGGGAAACTGTATACCCGAAAGAGGGGGAAAAAGGGTTGGGGAGAGACTCATAATGATATTCTTGCCACGCCTTTCTCGAGTCATTTTTTTCTCTGCAAGAAGAGGACGTACTGTCAAGAGAGAAATATCAGGAAGGCTGGAGATTTCCACCAGTCGGTAAATTGCTATTAGGATGAAAGATACACACACACACACATATATAGATATATATATACATACGTATACACTATGTATTTATATATGTGTGTATATTATATATATATATATATATATATATATACATACGTATACACCATATATATATATATATATATATATATATATATATATATATATATATATATATATATATATAGAGAGAGAGAGAGAGAGAGAGAGAGAGAGAGAGAGAGAGAGAGAGAGAGAGAGAGAGAGAGAGGCTGACGTAATTCGAAACACTGGCGTCTATTATAATGATTAACAAAATGGACTGCACGAAAGTTTTGTCCCTTTTAAATAAGGCTCTCTGCGACTGAATATCATTTACCAATTTAAATAACGCTAAACGCAAAAGTTCAAGAACTCTTGACTCACATAAGCAGCGAAAATGGCATTAGAATTTGCTGCCAATAGAGTATGCTTCGAACATTCTCTACACCTGGCATAGTCACGGTCGATGGTCTATCGTTATTTATTGTAAAAGTTAGAGTTACCAACATTCCACATTAAATTTATAAATAATCTTTAACCTCATAGATTGTATAGGTATTCGAAGTCTGTTCGGTAAGAACAGGCAATATCTGCTGTGAGTATTTCGATATGGCGTAAACTCACGAATCCACACAAGGAATTCGGTGAAATTTTCCAACGCAGGATTTAAAATCCATTAAACCGTAACTGGTAAGTCAGCTGATATTTCGTAAATGTCCCGTAAAATAAGACACCTTTCGCTCTGTAACTCCAGCCTACTGGATCTTTCCTGATATGCGCAGTTTTATTCAGAGGAATTTTACGATCAAGGAAGTCATACAATCAATGACACACAACGTGATTTCTGATGTCCTTGGAAATAGGTTTTCAATAAATGACCGACGAGAAATGTATAGCGTCGTTCCGACTATAAAAGAACTGCGAGTTTTTCTAGTCAGAAATTTAGTAACTATGACAGTTGTTTTATAGACAGTCACTTCGATGAATTACTTATGTCTGAACAAACACACGCATACACACACACACACCACTACAGTGATAACAAAATCTTTGTAAAAGCAAAATAGATTGCCGTATTCTTTCCAGTTCGATATTTTATGTAAAAGATATCACTCCATCAGCCTCAACAAGATAGGAAGGGTTGAAGAAATTCTCTATTTTCAGTCTATATATATTCTTTTTTCTTTCTTTCTTTCTTCTTCTGGTGGAGTCAATGCAGGCCCGGAAGAAACCGACGTGGGAATTTCCGAAGAGCCCTCGAAAGTGAAATATAAACTTCCAAGGTCCCGGATGTGTAAAGACCGAATTTACGGCGAAGTCGGGTCTAGTGAGAATAGGATCTCTGTCTCGGTTAGAATCCATTCCTTGGAATGGGTGTTATCAGGTATTTTATGAACTTTTTGCTTTATGATAGAGGACATTTCACGAGGTTCTTTGATTCAGAAGAAGAGAGAGAGAGAGAGAGAGAGAGAGAGAGAGAGAGAGAGAGAGAGAGAGAGAGAGAGAGCTGTTTTGCTTTGCCTCTCTGTGAGAGAAAGAGGAAGGGTTGTTTTACTTTGCTTCATAACTTAGGAGAGGGAGAGAGAGAGAGAGAGAGAGAGAGAGAGAGAGAGAGAGAGAGAGAGAGAGAGAGAGAGAGAGAGAAAGAGAGAGAGAGAGAGAGAATTACATTACTTCCCTTCGCCTGTTCGCTGTGACAAAGGATTTTTACATCAAAGGCAACTTCATGTTATTTGCTTTTAATAAATTGCTTTAACATTTCACGAACTCCTCTCACGAGAGAGAGAGAGAGAGAGAGAGAGAGAGAGAGAGAGAGAGAGAGAGAGAGAGAGAGAGAGAGAGAGCCTTGTTTCGCTTCGGGAGCTCTTTGAGAAAAAGGATTTCACATTTCAGGAAACTTCCTTATCATTGCTTCTAATAATTTGCTCACTCATTCCCCACTTCGTTTTGTTCTCCTGGATTTATAAAACCTTCCCTATCTTAGTAATCAAGAAGAGACGCCATCTTTGTTTATTTTGTTCTGTGCGATGCAGAGCTTTGATTTGGCGAGACGTTCCGTGTTTTTACACAGGAAATTCTTTCGAAATTCCTTCCAACTTTTGTTTGGACATTTCCTTTCTTAAGAGACGAGACGGTCGTTTCAGCCGGCGTTAAAAAGAGTTTTTAAATCCTTATCTCTTTCCCCTTCAGTTGCAAGAGATGGCAAAAATAAACTGTTACCATGAGATGGAATTAAGTAATATTCAAGTAAAATAATACGTTGGTGTTGATGTCTGTATAAAAATATGAGGAAAAGATCTGGTATATTCTTGAGCAAGGACGTATTTGGAAATGAAAGCGAAATATATAATTTATGAAGCACGGAGTATTTCGAGAAGTATGTCTGAAACAATGATATATGATCTGAAGAGCATATTCTTTCATCAAACAATAAAATAGCTGAAATAAAAAAAGATAACATATAAATATCTACATCAGAACAAGACCACTGTAGAATCCCAGGTGTTCTGAACAATTTCGAGGAAAAATGATCGTAAAAAATCTCTTTGCAACTCTGTTTCACAAAACTCACAGGGCCATTTTGGTCATCCCAAAGACAAGCGGAACAAAATTTTTGGAGATATTTTTGACTAAAAGAGAATAACTGACCCTGACAAAATAAATATGATGAGAACGAAAGGGAGGGAATTTTAATGCAGCGATGCATGACTAGAGGTAGTAAAGAATTCAGATTTAAATGGAAGGCCATTCTTATTTAATTATGAAAAGAATTAGAGAAATTGTAATAGATGAGATGAAGCCACGGAAACTCATAGAATAGGGAACTGATAAAGAACAATGCCTGATAATTTGGATCGTTGGTTGAGCGTCCAAATAAGTGAATATTCCCATGTTGACACATACACACACAAACGCACACATATACATATAATGTTAATATTATTATTATTATTTTGACAATATATTTATGACATACTCATGTATTAAAACAGAATACTCATGTTGTATAACATCCACGGTAACCTGACCAGACACTGTGTTAGCACATTGTACACACACACACACACACACACACACACACACACACACACACACACACACACACACACACACACACACACATGATGCTTAAAATTATTTCTTGAAAGAATATTTGGTAAAAAAGTACTCGTTATGGCGTAGAATAATAATAATAATAATAATAATAATAATAATAATAATAATAATAATAATAATAATAATATCAGACAAAACACACACACAGACCTCGTACCAATAGACGTAAATTTACAATTAGATAAAATAATAATAGTGGCAATATGTACTCATTATTATTATTATTATTATTATTATTATTATTATTATTATTATCATTATTAATTATTATTATTATTATTATTATTATTATTATTATTATTATTATTATTATTATTATTATTCTACGCCGTAAAGCATACTTTTTTCACCAAATACTCCTTCAAGAAAATAATTTTAAGCACCGGAGGCTCAAAGGGACTCGCTTTTCTGTCATGTCAAGGGAAATGAAACTCACAAAGCGGCATAAAAAGCGAATTCAACTCTTGATTGATACATTTCATAGTTATGTCAACTTTCACGGAATTGAAATATGTTTTCGTTGCGGGAGAGGAGAGAAAGTTTCGGGCGGAATTAATTCCATGAAGCGAAGTTATTATCCATTATGAAGCAAGTTCATGAATTCTGTGTTGTTTTGTATCATTTTGTAGTTTGTATTTTGTATTGTTTTGTAATTTGTATTTTGTGTTTTTTGTAATTTGAGTTTTGTGTTGTTTTGTAGTTTGCATTTTGTTTTATTTTGTAATTTGTATTTTTTTGTAATTTGTATTATTTTTAAATTATATTTTGGATTATTTTGTATTTTGTATTTTTTGGAATTTGTATTTTGTATTATTTTGTAATTTGTATTTTGTATTTTTTGTAATCTGTATTTGGTATTATTTTTAATTTGTATTTTGTATTGTTTTTTTAATTTGTATTTTGTATTATTTTTTAATTTGCATTTTGTATTATTTTGTGATCTGTATTATCGGTTAATTTGTATTTCTGACACAAAAAAATAACATCTACTTCTTCAGCTATCTTTCGATTAAATATGCAAAAATTCTATTGATTTTCTATATAAATTTAATAAGACTTCAATAGTATTCGTTCGTCTTTCTTTTCCCCTTAGCACTGTGAAACGAAGTCTAGAAGCATTAAGATATTTTTTGTTCTTCAATCACTCTACAGTTATCTAAAGTGACGTAGTTCCCCCAAGCCAGGGTTCACTGCGAATGCAAGAAGGTAAATATTTTCCAAACAATTTTTCCATCTTTTATCGTTTCTTAGAATACAGTGAGCGAACTCTTGCGACGAAACACTGCATCACAACAGGAATCTTAAACGAAAAATATATGATAGTTATACGTTTTAATATTTGATCAAACTTGCACTGGTATGTAAATTACACAGCTTATAAAAATGTAAGGATAAAATGATAAAAATAGGTAAAGGCGATTGTTAATCGAATATTTTAAGGCATTTCCAAGTGAGGACGGACCCTAACTGCCAACAATGAAAACTATACCCAAGAAGACGGTTGGATATGTTTATCTCAGGGGCCAATAGGTGGCACCACCTTGCGCTATATGTCACTTGGGTGCTTCCATTTCATCAACAGGGGAGGAAGCGTTTCGATGTGGGCATAAAATTGGCATTGTTGTTGACGTATTAGTCCAATTCTGTCTACAATGAATCTGGAATAAATATTTGGTGTAAAAATCCATATTTAAGTACACAAGAAAACGATTTAGCTTTAATGTGCAAAATATATTCTTTATGTTGACTGATTTTTTCACCTCTCGTGATAATGGCCTTTCCAGTCTTGTTTATAAAGGAGTTCTTACTGAGAGAGACCCTATGTATTAACTTGCCCACAGTATATACATGGAGTATCCAATACATGTTAAAAGGTGTATAGAAGGAGCCATACGGAAATAAATACTTGCAGATAAAACTAACAGTTCAGAGTACGCCATCTTGAGGCCTTTGGAGATGTGATAAGGTGTTTATTAATGTATGTATATAAAAAGACTTTCATAAACATCTATAATCGTGGTCCCTAACACTGCAGTACTACCAGAACACATTGAGGAAGAGAGCTCTTGAGCTGTTTGTATAGCACTGGTGATGGCTATAGTGTGTATATTAACTGAGCATCAGTGGGAGCCTATTTAATCCTGCAATAGCTCACGCACTACCACCAGAGAGAGAGAGAGAGAGAGAGAGAGAGAGAGAGAGAGAGAGAGAGAGAGAGAGAGAGAGAGAGAGAGAGGTCCCACGAAGCGACAATGCAGTAGACCAAATAACTGTCCAAAAATGACGCTAAGTTAACATAAATATTTGTCTGTGCTGGACCCAAGATCAAGCAATCTTACAAAGAAACGAACACGCAGATAAATAAATATAACTAGATCAGACTTAAAAGTCCTAATACACGATCACGTGACATCAGTGAAGCACAGTATAACAAAATATATCCGTATTGCGGAAGGGTAAATCAAATAATATAATGCCCCTAACTAAGCTCTTAGCAAGGGGATGGAACTCCCCAGTAAAAAGTTTTTTTATTTTTCCATAAACAGCCAAATTTCATTTGACAGAGAATGGAAAAGTCTCTCCACTTATAAAAGTTTTCGAAGCAGTAACTTCTTGGATAAAATCTCACTAATCTTATTCCTTTTGTAAAGAAACAAAAATCCCTTGGGATAAGCCTCGTTATAGTTAAAGCTTTTAGCTCATTATTCAGGATAGAATATTTTTTCATAAGTAACTTCTTTCTCAAGTTTTAAATCCTTTGGGTCTCCGGCGTTGCTAAATGTATGTACTCTTAGTTACCTTATGTTGTAGCATATTAATTTTAAGCTCTGCTGTAATCATGCGTTATGAATTTTTGTAGGGAATTCATTGTGTAAGTAACCACAGATAGAGAAAAATATTCTTAAATAAAATTATTTTTGAAATATAATATGTGGATGGATATTGAAGAAATTTACTATTACCATGGAAGTCGGCCCCACCACACCAACCACCCCGCCCCCCGAAAAAAAAACAGAGTCCAAGTTTTTTAATTCATGTAAAACTGCCACTTGTAATACAATCGTTCTTTGAATAGTAAAACGATCCCAAATTCCAAACTTTCTTTTATATGATGAATTTTTCATCCCATTTCATCCTTATTGTTTAACATGGTCTGAACTGAAGATGGCGTTCAAGAATTTAAAAAATGCGCCGAAGTTTCTTCGGAGCGATCGAGTTTTCTGTACAGCCGCTACAGCGTATAATCAAGGCCACCGAAAATGGATCTATCTTTCGGTGGTGCCGGTATAATGCTGTATGAGCCGCGGCTCATTAAACTTTAACCATGGCCCGTGGTGGCCTATCCTATATCGTTGCCAGAAGCACGATTATGGCTAACTTCAACCTTAAATAAAATAAAAACTACCAAGGATAGAGGGCTGAAATGTGGTATGAGTGATGATTGGAGAGTGGATGATCAACATACCAATTTGTAGCCCTCTAGCCTCAGTAGTTTTTAAGATCTGAGGGCGGACAGAACAAGTGCGGACAGAAAAAAGTGCGGACAGAATAAAGTGCGGACGGACAGACAAAGCCGGCACAATAGTTTTCTTTTACAGAAAACAAAAAAAAAAAAGCCTTGTTGAGCATTTCTTTACAAAATGCCAACAACTTTCTAATTGCAAAAGATTCCGGAGTTATTTCGAAAGCAAAAATTATAAGCCGCGTCAAACTCCAACTGATGAGTCAGTAACTTCGGGATTTCGTCAAGACAGTGAAGGTACATTATTTTCCTTAACGAAAATCGCATCACCCGTCTTTCTCCGATTCTATCTTCGGAATGAAATCATTATATCCCCAGAAACAGACACGGCCATTGTGTGATGGCACGCAACCTTGCGCCATTAATTTGACATCCTTTCAGCCTCTTCCTCGAGTACTGTTGCGTATAGTGAACTCTCGAAACCATATCTTTTTTTTCAATGACAGTTTCCTCTCACAAAATACTTAGGGGGTTTCGAAATTGAGAGAACAGGGACTCAAATATTATTTTTCATAACCAGAGAATCTTTTATTATATATTCCTGGATTTCATTCCTGGATTTTGTATATAAAAATTTCTTTATAAAAAAACAGAGAATCTTTTATTATAATTTATATTCCTGGATTTTGTATATTAAAATTTCTTTACACACGTCTCATTCCTTCCGTCACTTTTTTCGTCTTTCCTGGGTATATGTCACGTATCAACTCTTTATTTTAAACATCAAATCTGTATTTTAAACATCAAATCTTTATTTTAACTAATATTTACTGCTTCTCCTCAAGATAACCTTCCAAATTCAACCACCAGACAAAGGAATTTCCCCTTTATCTCGTGACATCTATGCATCCTTCTTCTTCTTCTTCTTCTTCTTCTTCTTCTTCTTCTTCTTCTTCTTCTTCTTCTTCTTCTTCTTCTTCTTCTTCTTCTTCTTCTTCTTCTTCTTCTTCTTCTCCCTCTGCTTTTGCCTCTTATAATTCGCGAGCCGGCTTCGTGCCACGCACGAAAGCTGCTGCATCGAATCTAAAACAAGTCTGCGTAATATACCCCGGATGTCTTTTTCCATTCTGCTGAAGCCGCTTCATTATGCTAAGCTCGTTGCTTTCATTATCATTTTTACTAAGAAGAAGAAGAAGAAGAAGAAGAGTACATAAACTACTGGCTGTAAGGTTAGCTGAAGAAAAGACCGTCTTCAATCTTGTTGCAATAACTCGGCGTTTAAGTGCTGATAATAATTTTTTTCTCTGGCCTGCCAAGTGTGTGTTTTACTAGACGCGTGGAAACGAAATCTTCAAGTAGTGCTGTGCTGTTTCGCTGTGACAAAAATATTACGAATAAGGCTGATGGTGAAATAAATGAAAGGGGAGGTTGGGATAATAAAGGGAATATAGGAAATTTGCTTGGAGTTGTGATTTGAAGAATATCTTACACAAAACTTTGACTCATGGTTATGAAAGTAATATTTTTTCCTCTTCACTCCTTATTATATTTTCCTAGGTTCCCAGTTCATAGTATATCACTAAGAAAATAAATGATTAGCGTTATGAATAATCACATGGCACTTTGATTATACTTTTAAGGCGTCGAAGACAACATGCAATATAACAATGATTTTACATTCAAGGTAACTGTTTGTTAACTAGAACCATTTCATTCAATTTTTCTCTATTAAGATACAAGCTTTTGTGTTACGAAGACAAGTGCGATTATCGAAATGACTTACTAATTATGGATAATATTTTCATTTCTGAGATACTCGATGTATCTTTTTTCGTCTTCGACAACACGACGCCATAACCCGCAGCGAAAGACGTTGGTCCAAAAGTTTCGAAACAGAATAAATGAAGGGAACTTTCTCCTCTTCCTCTTCCTCCTCCTCCTCCTCCCTCCTCCTCCTCCTCCTCCTCCTCCTCCTCCTCCTCCTCCTCCTCCTCCTCCTCCTCCTCCTCCTCCTCCTCCTCCTCCTCCTCCTCGAGAAGATAATGCATCCAAGAGGACCCTAAAGTCTGAACTTTGCTAGAATATTTGACACTGAAAGATAAGCCTCCGGGAACTTGGTTGTGCCCGGACAAAGTTACGATAAATCTGTCATAGGACGAATGGGGGTCACTTTCTCTGCTTGATTTCAGTTTCCAGAGGACTGCTCCACGAATTTTATTGTGCATTTTGGATCTCTCTCTCTCTCTCTCTCTCTCTCTCTCTCTCTCTCTCTCTCTCCAGTCGATGCAGAGGGCATCTGAATATCTTTCCGTGACGTTAAGATTCTATCTTTAAAGGGAACGGGAGATATTTGGGTGGGATATGTTTCAGTTTTTCCAAGCTTACTTACACTGAGAATTAGGTTGGACTATCTTTCTCTCCATCTCATTTAGTTACGTACAAAAATAGTTTATTTCTTTCTTTAATGGACGAAGCTCTTAATGAAACAAAAGTATTCTAAAATGACAAATAAATAAGTGGACAACTATCGGTTAAGAAATAAATATTATCAATACTTAAATTTCAGAATGAAACTTGAGTGTTATGGTAGCAATCAAATGGGCTCAAAAGTTTTAAATGAATACTTTTTGCTTCTCTGCAGGTTATAAATACATCACCCCGGTCTGTAAAATGTTCACACGATAGTGCAAGGAAGCTTTGAGAATAAATCAACATGACGGTGCTAATCTTGAGCTGAAATCATTTCTTAATATCTGAACAGTTTTATAAAACGATTCATTATTTGTGACGATGCTTTATATCCCTCAGTCCGGATGCGATTTTCCTTAATGGTTTCATCTGGGGGAATAAGATAAGCATTATCGCCCTCGCAAAATATTTGTCCTAATTCCTCAAAGAAAACCTTTCAGTTATTCGCCAGGAATTTTTGAGCCGTCGGCTTCTGGGGCTTATCAACATGATCTTTATGCAAATGCTTTTATGCAAATAGGGTATTCCTGCTGCCTCTGTCTTTGACATTAAATTCCGGGTTTCCGAGAACACAAAAAGATCTTCAAATGCAATGCAACTTTGACAACATTATTTCGTCTTATTTTTTAGGAGGGGGTTGGAGGTGTGGGGGTGGTGGTGGTGGCAGGAATTCGTCCAGGGCATCTAGTGGTTCCCACACACACACACACACACTCTCTCTCTCTCTCTCTCTCTCTCTCGTGGCTTTTATTTGTGACTTCCTTTATCGCACTAAATAACAGTTTGGTTAGGTTCATATAAATAATCAGATTAATGCTGTAATCGTTTTACTAAGAATAAGATCAAACCGACAGACTTATAATATTGCGAAAGTAATGCAGATCGACCGCACTACAAGGTCAGTACTTCAAGAAAAAGTGACAAAATCCAGCTATAACTAATTTCTTCTCTATGGAAATGCCTACGCATTTATTCTCTTTTTTCGTTTTGAGATTTCTAGCGTCATTTAGGTAAACCTTAAAATTTAAATTTGATTCCGAGAATAGTTTTAAAACTTAAATCTGAAGTCAGAATAAAATATTAAATAAAGAGAATTATCTATAAATAAGTCTAAAAACGTTAAGGTATAAACTGTAAAGAAAAACATTTGGAAAATATTGTTGATTTAAAAAAATATATAAAAACTACTGGAAATGCAGCTCAGATTGAAAAAAAGATTCCGCAAAGCCTTTCAGCGGGATTAAGAAAATATCAGAATGCCTATCCTATATGGCATTTTTATAATCACGAGAAAAAAAAAATATCTTAAAACATTCTCATGCTGAAAGATTAAGAAAATACCAGAATGCCTAACCCATACGGCATTTTTATAATCACGAGAAAAAAATATCTTAAAACATTTTCATGCTGAAAAAAAAATATATAGAATAAAAGCCATTGCCGTCAAGAAAAAGATTACAAGTTCCCTCCCCACGTTTCTTTTCTCGTCTTTCACGAAGTCTTCGTTAATTCTGTATCTGTTTCCTTGCACTCTCCTTCGGAGGAGAGTTTCTCTTTCCTTCCCTTTCTCCTAAGGGGAGGAGAAAGAAGAGACCTTTGACTTATAAAAGCAACGGGATGAGAGAGAGAGAGAGAGAGAAAGAGTTGCAGGGAAAAATAAACCTGAAAAAGGAATAATGTTGTTTTTTCCATTTGCGCAGTTTAATTGCTCACTGTTTTTTTTCTAGCAGTTTCTCTTCGTTATGATGCCGTTCTTGCAATGTTGTTCTTCATGATATATATATATATATATATATATATATATATATATATATATATATATATATATATATATATATATATATATATATATATATATATATATATATATATATATATATATATATAGTGTGTGAGAGAGAGAGAGAGAGAGAGAGAGAGAGAGAGAGAGAGAGAGAGAGAGAGAGAGAGAGAGAGAGAGAGAGAGTTATAAGTATGAATATATATAAATATATATATATACAGATAATATATATATATACATACATACATACGTATATATTTGTGACATAACTTATGCCTAGATTCCCACTCAGAAAGAAAATACTATAACAAAGTTGATGCCTCATTAAAACGACCAATAACGTTAAAATTCTCGTACAGAGTAAGAGCCAATTTCATTGTGCTTTTCCGTGATAAAATCTCGTTAAATTAGCAGTCATTTGTTTTATATCTCTGTTGATAATGGCTTTCATGCATAAAGCGCATAAAGGAAGTGGGTTTGATGGTCTAGATCTAAAATCCCTTTTACGAGAACGTCTAATTTTCTCAGCTGCCGGAAGTGGAATGCAAAAAAGTGTTGATATTGGAAATTAATATCTACTTTCGTATGTGTTTGCTTATTCATGGGTACGTATGTGCGCACATACCTATACACAGATACATACTTTATATATATATATATATATATATATATATATATATATATATATATATATATATATATATATATATATAAATGTAAATTAATTGTTTCATTATCCCCACAATCCTCATTAGCAATCACTGCGTCCATTTCCTCGTTTCCATTTACAGAAAAATAATCTCATACTGGATAACATTCGCGTTTAACCCTCTTGGTAAATACGGGCTTATTCCGCAACCGTATTTCTTTCCCTCCTTCTCGCCCCTCCATCCATAAATTTATTAAATAGCCTTAGAAACATAAAGCCCAATTATTTAATACCCACTTTTAGGCCAAAGATTCACTAACCAACCTGCACTTTCTGACACTGGTTTCACTTTTACCAAAGACAAATTTTTATAATTTTCAGGAACCCACCTCGTACATTGTTCAATTTCTGAGTCATCTACACTTCTTATTTTTTCTGTATGTCATTTTATTTTCTTTTACTTCCTCAATAAAAATTTTTTTTTTTACACATTCTTGCTAAACTAAATAATGTCGTGTCCTATAAATCCTGCAGTTTTCTTCTTTATCGTTCGAGATGTTAGACAGATTCCCATGGACTCTCTCTCTCTCTCTCTCTCTCTCTCTCTCTCTCTCTCTCTCTTCGTCTGTTGGTTGATATAAGGTGCTTTAATTGTCTCTCTCTCTCTCTCTCTTAATTCCCACTAATTCTCTCTCTCTCTCTCTCTCTCTCTCTCTCTCTCTCTTCGTCTATTGGTTGATATACGGTGCTTTAAATCTCTCTCTCTCTCTCTCTCTCTCTCTCTCTCTCTCTCTCTCTCTCTCTCTCTCTCTTCGTCTATTGATTGATATACGGTGCTTCAATTCTCACTCTCTCTCTCTCTCTCTCTCTCTCTCTTCGTCTATTGGTTGATATACGGTGCTTTAATTGAGTCTCTCTCTCTCTCTCTCTCTCTCTCTCTCTCTCTCTCTCTCTCTCTCTCTCTCTCCGGCGCTTTAATTGACAATTCATTAATTTGGCAAATCAGCTTCTCAAAAAACAAATCTTACAATGAGATTCCTGCCTGAAAAATGCGTCGAATTCAAGATGTATATTTTAACGTGACACTCAAACCAATTTAATTCCCATTACGGCGATCTGAAGTGAATTAAACCTGATCCATAATGTTAATTAAAACTTTACTTGTCGTGAAATGAATACCCTCCTTTATATATATTATATATATATATATATATATATATATATATATATAATATATATATATATATATATATATATATATATATATATATATATATATATATATATATATATATATATATATATATATATATATATATATATATATATATATATATATACTTCTGTTATCTTTATGGCGAGAGGAAAGGGCGACTTTAAGTAGACCACCGAACCCCAAATGAAATGGGGGCTTCGCTCCGCAGGCGCCTGTCTAAGAGAAGACAAGCATCGTCGGCGGTACGATGTGTCCACGAAACGTTACTCAGTGACAATTCGTGACGCGCAATTTTGTCTCCATTGAATCTCCTTCGACTATTTTTTTCAAATCGAAGAAACGAGCGGACCTTTGTGGGCTATACTGACAGGCATCAACGCCATTAAAAGAAGTTCCCGGCGAACTTATTTTCTCTCTCTCTCTCTCTCTCTCTCTCTCTCTCTCTCTCTCTCTCTCTCTCTCAGTTCGTTTTTGTTCACGAAGAAGCGAGATAGTGACGAAAAGGTGGGGAGGCAGGATTCTTTCGAAACCTAACTTTGGGATAATTAATGTCTGCTAATTTCCAGTTGTAGTAATGAAAATTCTGATAATCAAGGAATAAGTTAAGATTTAGCTTATGTTGAAACTAAAGACTGTAATGAACATAGGTGATTTTGCGGTTGGCGAATTCACTAATAAGTAAAAAATGCCCCGAAGTTTCTTCAGTGCAATCGAGTTTTCTGTACAGCGTATAATCAAGGCCACCGAAAATAGATCTATCTTTCTGTGGTCTCAGTATGATGCTGTATTAGCCGCGGGCCATGAAACTTTAACCACTACCCGGTGGTGGCCTATCCTATGTTGTTGCCAGAAGCACGATTATGGCTAACTTTAACCTTAAGTAAAATAAAACACTACTAAGGCTAGAGGACTTCAATTTGTTATGTTTAATGATTGGAGGGTGGGTGATCAACATACCAATTTGCAGCCCTCTAGCCTCAGTAGTTTTTAAGATCTGAGGGCGGACAGAAAAAGTGCGGACAGAGAAAGTGCGGACAGAAAAAAGTGCGGACGGACAGACAAAGCGGGCACAATAGTTTTCTTTTACAGAAAACTAAAAACAACAGTTAATTCAGTATTGTATTGCTGCGTTACATCAAACAGCTAAAGTTTTTGATAATTACATGAGTACTGTACCAGCGTATACAGACCATAATTACCTGTAATTATTTAATCCTTAAATATTCAATTAGTTTCCCAGCACGGATATGTAACTAAGATCACATGCACATGCTTCTGCAGAGAGCAACTTTTCTGTACAAAGTTACATACATACATACATACAAACATACATACATACATACATAAGGCAGTAAACCATCTTTTAGGTTACTCATTTATGTTAGGTCACTCATTTATGTTAGGCTACTCATTTATGGAGATCAGAACAGAAGGGGGACCGGGTATGAGCCTGTACATGCATTAATCACGCCAGGAGACATTGCACCCCTGGCTGGTCTCACCCCATACCCGGTCCACTAGAGGTGATTGGGGGCATTCGATCCTCTTACCCAAATTGATGGTCTCCTCTTCAGCAGACAATATTGGGTATTTGTAAAGACGAAAGACAGTCTTTAATTTCCAGCTTACTTTATTGTTATTAATTATATCTTTCGCCTTTTTGCTTTAAAATAAAGTCTGTTTTTGTAAATATTCAACCGAAGTATGGTGGAGTTTCTCAAGGTGATGCGTCATACCGAATTTTAATCGGGGTACATAAATTCATACCCTCTGGTTTTAATCTGTTTAAACGCCAGTCATCGCTAACCCTTCCCGTGCTCTAATGAGTAATAAAGTTAAATAATCACTGCGAGTTCATGAGAGGCAAGTTCTCTGAGACGCCCAGAAAATACCGTCATTCCAAGACAAAAACAGCCATGAACATCGCAAGTAATGAAGCGTAATTGACGCTTGGAAGGACGGATTCAGGTTTATTTTCCTCCGCTGAAATCTGCGAGACTTCGAAGCTGGAATGGCAAATGAAAATCGTACCCTGAAATATGAGAAGGCTGAGATGCCATGTAGCTCATTAAAGCGCGAAAAAACGTGATAATTTGTATCTAGAATTTCACATCTGGTCTCGTTATCTTTCGGAACTAATTCGTATGTTAATTGTTGTTCAGGTCAAAATTCCTTATTATCCTGCACTGCATAGCAATAAGTAAAGCGATAAGCGCAATTGCATATGCACACAGATGAATATTACACTCATTTTTATGGGCACCTTTATAAAATTAAACATGCGAAACTTATTAAATTAAAAATATTCTCAGTATTATTTATTCAATTGTTTTTAAAGACATTCGTTATCATTTTTGAATTCAAAATACTCTCAACATTATTCTCAAAGATTATTCTATTTCTGCAGTCATTAGTATTCAGCGTGTTGCTAAAAATAACTGAAAATTAGTTTTATACAATTTGCAAAGGGAATGTAGTTTGCCCAACCAGCATGTACGTAATTTTCTATTCTTAGTCAACGAAATATACATTATACGTATAACTTAATTATTTAAAAAAATTTTTTTTCCTGCAATCATCCAGAATTTAAAGTAATTTGTTATTTTAGCCAACAATTCATACTATAGACCTGTAACTTAATCAATTTTTTTAAAGATTAATACTTTTATACGAGCCCTATGCTGCGCTGGAACCCGGCGCTGCCTGTCACGTCTCCCCTACCCTCCCGATCCCCTACCTACCCCGCCCCCACTCGGGGCGGACAAACAGGTTTGTAGCAGGAGGGTGGATGTGTCATGTCTCCCCTACTCTTCCGATCCCCTACCTATCCCGCCACAACCTGGGGCGGACAAACAGGTTTGCAGGAGGAGGGTGGATGTGTTCATGTCTTCCCTACCCTCCCAATCCCCTACCTATCCCGCCACAACCTGGGCGGACAAACAGGTTTGCAGGAGGAGGGTGGATGTGTCATGTGTCCCCTACTCTTCCAATCCCCTACCTACCCTGCCCCACCCGAGGCGGACAAACAGGTTTGCAGGAGGAGGGTGGATGTGTCATGTCTCCCCTACTCTTCCAATCCTCTACCTACCCTGCCCCACCCGAGGCGGACAAACAGGTTTGTAGGAGGAGGGTGGATGTGTCATGTCTCCCCTACTCTTCCAATCCTCTACCTACCCTGCCCCACCCGAGGCGGACAAACAGGTTTGTAGGAGGAGGGTGGATGTGTCATGTCTCCCCTACTCTTCCAATCCCCTACCTACCCTGCCCCACCCAGGGTGGACAAACAGGTTTGCGGACAAACAAGAAAGACACACTCTGATTTGATTATTATAGATAAATAATGATTCAGTATTTAAATCATTGCTAAAAAGTAAGTGGAAATTAGCTTTGTAGAATCTGAAAGTGCAAAGGTCACCCAGCCAACGAGCGCGTAATTTAATCAGTCAACAATGTATAACACATACCTAAGTTTAATAATTACCTAATGTATTTTTGAAGGAGACGACTTATCTTCCTGACATCCCGTCCCGTGTAGTTCATCCCCAACCCCTTTCTCCAAGGCCCCCAAGCTACGTCATAAACGATTAAGTTCCCTCCCTTCTGGACACAAATACAATTTCGTTAAATCCCCTTTTATGCTATTCTCGTCACGCAAGCTTTCTGTCTCACGCCATCCACCCCTTCGCGTAGCGTTCTCCTCTCTCTTCAAATTCAGCATTATTTTTTCTAAGTTTGAGCTGGAAATAAGCGTCATTTGGATAATCTACGCTTCAATTTCTTGATGCGTAATTTCCAGTTTTTGTTACGACAATCTGCAAAATGGATAAAGGTGTTAGAAATATCAAGTATCAGGGGTAGTGTCAATTGTGATGTATGGAAATTACTTAGTTATGATTTACTGTTATTGTGAGTATTCTACTGTATATCATCTAGTGACCTCAATTGTTAGATAAGTGATCAGGTTTCTGTTTGGTGACATACTTCAGATGCTGTGAGAAGTAAAATTTGACTTTGAATGTGTCACAAATTATTAGTCTAGTATTCATAATGAATAAATATTAAGTTAGCTAAGCGAAGTGATTCTTAGAGTGTCAGAAAGGTGACAAAATCCTTTAGTGATAAAGTGAAACCGTTAGCTAAACAAAGCGATTTCTAAAGTGTCAGAATGGTGATAAAATCCTTTAATGACAAAGTAACAAATTAGCTAGGCAAAGTGATTCTCAGAATTTCAGAATGGTGATCAAATCGTTTTGTGATAAAGTACAAAATTAGCTAGGCAAAGTGATTCCCAGAATTCTAGAATGGTGATAAAATCCTTTAGTGATAAAGTAACAAAATTAGCTAGGCAAAGTGATTCTCAGAATTTCAGAAAGGTGATAAAATCGTTTAGTGATAAAGTAAGAAAATTAGCTAGGCAAAGTGGTTCCTAGAGTGCCAGAATGGTGATATATGGTGACAAATTTCTTAAGTGATAAAGTAGCTTTTCTCGAGATCAGTGTCACAAACAGTGAAAGACTTGCTTCAGAGTAAGTTGCAAAATTACCTTGTCAGTTTACTGAGTTTGAATTCTACTTATATATATATATATATATATATATATATATATATATATATATATATATATATATATATATATATATATATATATATACATATATATATATATATATATATATATATATACATATACATATATATATATATATATATATATATATATATATATATATATATATATATATATATATATATATATATATATATATATATATATTCTGGTTTTGACTGATAACAGCGGATTCCAGAATTTTCCTTTAAAAAGGACATCTGCTCTCCAAAATAAAAACAAAGATTACAGACAGTTTAGTATTGTTTTCAATCAAAGGTAAAGTGATATCTCTCAAAAACTGCGACATCACAGAGTTCTTTGTGGATCTACCAATATCCTGACAACAAATTTTATTACAGTCGTAATTCTTACAAGATTTTTTTTATAAAGACAGGAATCAATTTTTATTCCTATTCAAATGAACGCTAGCAGACGACTTCCGATGGTTTTAAGGTAAAGAAAAATAATGTTTTTCCCGGACTGAAGTTTTTCAGTAACGTTTTTCGATGCTTGCAACATGCACGAGTTTTATTTTGCTTTAAGTGTTTTTTTTTTTATAATATTAACTCCTGAAATTTAGTAGTGACTGTCTTGCATGCATCCTACTTGATTTAATCAGGAGATACTGAGAGAGTTAATTATGAATCTGTTTGATACTGAGAGAGTTAATTATGAATCTTTTTTTTTCTAAGGTGACACTACATAGAAGGAAGCAATTAATTGTTTATGAAATAATACGTATGTGTGTATGTGCATACAAACACACATGCACACATACAGTATACATATATATATGTATACATATATATGTATATATATATATATATATGTATATATATATATATATATATATATATATATATATATATATATATATATATATATATATATATATATATATATATATATATATATATATATCATTCCCAACAAAACAATACCCAGTACATCATACGTACAAGACTCTGTTCGAACTCATGCATCCATCAGGCAACAGAAGAGCAGCAAAACATGTTGCAACAAAACAAAGTCATCGGCCGAACAAAATACACACGATAAAAGGGAGTCCCCTCCTCTTCCCAATGGCCCCGATGCTCCCGGCGCCCAAGTTAGGACAAACTTCTGGACCTTAAATTAGATAAACACACAAAGTCCCCCCTGACTCTTTCTCCCAACTCCCGAAGGCACGAAGAAGTTTCCGCGAATGATTTCGGATGAATTCTAATGCCGTTTTCATGCGATGAATTGGAAGCGCTTGTTTTTTTTTTTTTTAACGTTTCCCAGTTAGATAGATGTTGATTGATTGATTTGTGGAAACCAGGGCGTCGAGTCAGGCGCTGGGCCACTGTAAGCCATTTAGGACAAATAAAAGAAGGGGGGCGTCGAGCCAGACACTGGGGCACTTTCAGGAATTAATCTCTTAAGACAATGGGAAGGAGTTGGAGCGGTTTGACAGCAAGTTGTTTTCCAGTTAGAAATGTGTTGATTGATTGATTTATGGAATTTAGGCAGTCGAGACAAACACTGGGGCATTGTATGCCACTGAAGAAAAACAAAAGGAGTTGGAGCGGTTTGACAGCAAGTTGTTTTCCAATTAGAAATATGTTGATTGGTTGATTTATGGAATCTAGGGCGCCAAGCCAATTGCTGGGGCTCTTTGAGCCATTCAGCGCAAAGAGAGTGAAAAGAGGAAGTTGAAGTGGCTGGACAGCAAGTTAAGGATATCCGGGAAATAAATGTGATGAGTTACGAGGATCTATATAATTATTATTATTACTATGATTCAGAAGATGAGCCCTATTCATAGGAACAAGCCAATGGACTTGGAATTCAAGCTCCCAAAGAATTTGTTGTTCATTTGAAAGAAGTAACAGAAGGTCAAGGGAAATAAGGAGGAGGAGATTAGTTATTAGAGAAACAGATAAATTAACGAACAAATAAACAGATAAAAACGTAAGCAAATTATTAAAATACAAGGAGAATCGTATTAGGGTAGTAATGAATTGCATCTTCGCTTGAACTTTCGAAAACCCCGCATTTGCAATAAGAAGCAACAGTTAGAGTTGTTGGACAGCAAGACTGAAGAAAGGAAGCGGAAACGGAGGTAAAGTAAATGGCTAAAAAGTGGACGCCTCAATCACCCTTTAGTAATGCCTACTACATACCACGTGAGGTGTACTGTCGGCAGTACTCCTTAGAAGGAAAGTAGAAAGATGAGTAATGGGGAATTTGAGACTAAGTGTGAGAAGAGATAAATAAGAGAATATCGATAAAAAAGGATGAACAAATTACACAAGAGAACAGAAAACTGGAGAACACAGATCAGAGTCTGTTCTCTGAATGACACTAAATCTCAAACTAACAATAAATCTTCAAAAAATTGAGATAAATTTCAAAATATTGAGATCATCATCTAGAAAGTAGCTGGTAGAGGAAATGGGTAAAGTCTGGCTGATAGAATATCATGCCGCGGTCTGACAGCTGATGCGTATAAAGATGTCAGGCGTATTGACAAATGGTTCTCCAAAGACTGACAGAAAATGACCGAACATTAGGAAACTGGTAAGGTCATTGTTCCGTCTTTCTTGAAGGATGTCAATCATATATATGTGCATATATATACATACATATATGAAAAATAAGGTAACGTCCATCTCCATAATCACGCTTAACATAAAACGCTGAGCACGAGAGAAAACCTAAAAATATAAAAAAGACAAAATACAACTTTGACGGTTATTTTGAGGTTCGGGCGTGTTTATCGCGTTTAATATCCATTAAACCCTTGACCTTCTGTTCTCAGCAAAATGAATCCCAGTTGAATGATAGTTTTGTTATTACAATCCTTGTTTACACTGGCTAGTATTTACGGCGACGTGTTTGCAATAACAACTTCGGCATTAACAAGGGTAATCCCACGGTCCCATTAGAATTCATTTTTTTCTCCGTATAATGTTACGTTTGAAGTAATGGTTTTTAGTACCCAGAGCGATGGAGTCTCCATAATTGTTTGGAAGGATATTTCAATAAATCTCTCAGTCCTGTGATTAATAAAAACGAAACGTAGTATTTTAAAATCGAAGTACATAAATCACGAATTTAATAATGACAGGCTATTTCTGGCAACTGAAGTTAATGGCTAGCAGGGAGAAATTTTATTTTATGGATTTATTTTAGTAGTTTATTTGATGACGCTGAATTTTTGAGAGAGAGAGAGAGAGAGAGAGAGAGAGAGAGAGAGAGAGAGAGAGAGAAAAAAACAAGCAAAAACAGAAAATTCAAGAACAAAAGAAGCTGAGAGAGAGAGAGAGAGAGAGAGAGAGAGAGAGAGAGAGAGAGAGAGAGAGAGAGAGAGAGAGAGAAAGAGCAGAAACAGAAAATCCAGGCAAGAGGAATTTTATGAGAGAGAGAGAGAGAGAGAGAGAGAGAGAGAGAGAGAGAGAGAGAAAAAAGAGAAAAAAAAAAGAAGGGTGGGTAAAAATTCCTTTCGTGAATAAACCCTGCGTCCTACGAGAACTGCCCATTTTTGCCTCAGAATGACGAGCAATAACATTTCCATCAGGGGCCATCATCCATAATGCCCAATTTCTATCAAAATCCGGGGAAACGGGCCGAAGGATTCGTCGACAACGTAGGTCTTAATTTTCGTTCTAACCTTTTGCCTGAATGTAAACTTATCCATTGAGATAGTAATGATATAAAGTACCGTAGAATTTAAAAGACAAAATTCATCTTTTAGAAAACAACAAACGACATGTGAGCCTGAATCGAACGATAAAGTCAGCCACTGAAGTATCAATATTATCTCGTTAGCATTAGAGTAATGAAAAAATGGATCTTTCCTAGACAGTGACCCCCAAGGATTTTAACCCGGCATGTATCCACCTTGGCGGCGTGTTTAGTACAAGCCCGTTGTAGATTTCCGTAAAAACAAAAACAAAAGACTGTAAATATCATAGGCATTATGACCCCCAAGAAATATTAGTCCTCGATAACGACCCCGAAAACCGTTGGGTGTCACTGTCTAAGAAAATCCAAAAGAAATGTTATGCCGGCTTTATATGTTACTTTAACAGATTGAATTCGTTGCAAGTTTCTGTAAATTACCAAGTGATTAATAAATAAATGGCCCCCCTGGATAAAAAATAATGCTAATTTTGAACTCAGGTCCTGGTATTCCGAGAGAAAGTACAGAGTGTGTGTGTGTGTGTGTGTGTGTGTGTGTGTGTGTGTGTGTGTGTGTGTGTGTGTGTGTGTGTGTGTCAATGTCATAGATATGTGATGAGTTCCTGTGAGGCTGAACCGAGTTACAAGAGAGCCATTTAAATATGTACCATGGCTCCTCTAGACTAGAGAATGAAAAAAATGAAAAGTTAATTTGACTTAATTTCACAGAATTATATTATTAAAATTCCTGAAAAGCTGGTACTTCATTTCATTCATTTTTTTTACAGATCAGTGATAATGTGATTATATTTCCATTTGTGCTATAAAATGTCTCATAAATTTATTCTTAATTTTGCCTTCAGGTAAATGAATCTAAGCAAAGTCGGAGGTGGTAAATTCATTTCTAAAGGAGATATGAAAGTAAAAATGAACATAAGCATTTTTATAGTCTTAAGCATCCTGCGTTTCCATACATTTTTACCGTTCTGTCAAATCTATGGACATACACACATATATATACATATATATATATATATATATATATATATATATATATATATATATATATATATATATATATATATATATGTGTGTGTGTGTTTATACACACACACACACACACACACACACATATATATATATATATATATACATATATATATATATATATATATATATATATATATATATATATATATATATATATATATATATATACACACACATATGTTTTCTAAAATGTACTGAGATCTTGTTCAACAAATGTTGGTTGATAAGGCACTTTGAATAAAGAAGAAAAATTACAATCTAACATCAAACTTAATTATGATGATTTTAAATAAACTGAAATTATTTTCCAGCGAGATGCCTCCGAAATTACGTGAGTTATGACACCCAATTTTTCAACATTGCCATTCCAACTGATTACCGCTCTCCCAACCAAAAGAGAAACTCGCATAGTTTTTCCAGTTCATCTATTCTTGATGAAACATCACGCATTGAAAGCCCGTTGTGAAATGCGTCGTATCAGTGGCTAACGACCAGCAGCGCGAATATATCTGTAAAATATATTTTAAGTAAAATATGTTTTAGAAAGAATTCAAAGTATATAATCTTTTTAGATGGAATCTTATCATATACGGAGACGGTTTATGGGTTACTGGAGATTCTCTCCGTCTCTCGTATTTACCAAAATATTCCAGAAATATTATATAGTAAAGAATCTCGTGAATGTCTTTCTGGAAAGTTTGCTTTCACATACTTCAGTGGTTTGTAAGGTGAGTATAAATAAACATTGTTGAATGGTAACACTATATCTATCTATCTATCTGTCTATCTATACACACACATTATATTATATATATATATATATATATATATATATATATATATATATATATATATATATATATATATATATATATATTATGTATTTTAGCAGTGAATAAAATTATTGGGAAATCCTGTTATGTTGGCACATTCAAGGGTCATGAACTCGCCCCTTGAATGTGCTAACATAACAGGGTTCAAAAAAACCCGAAAAAAGTCATTTCAAGTCATTGACCTTTAGTTATTAAGGTGAAAATTCATAGTTTTTTAAAAATTATTACAGTGTTATTGCATGGAAATACTTCGAATTTTTATCCATCACATAATATGCCAATTCTACTGTAAAATCATTACGTGAATTTTGACCGCTGGTATCCTGCTTGAAACTTTCTTTACCGCAAACATTTCGCGTGAAATCTTTCTCTAAACTGTCGACAGACAAGACTCGATAGTGAATTGCTAAAAGGAAGTCCTGGACAGCGAAGTCCTGGTACAAATTCTCTAAGAGTCGTTTGTGATAAAACTTGCCGGGCTGAGAATGCCGGCTGGGGGAAGTTGGAGAGACTGGGTTCGTATTGCGGATTGTGTTCTTGTAAAGCGAGTTTGGAGTTCATTTCTTTGTCTTTAACTCGGTTTCTGTTTGCCAGTTGGTCTCTCTCTCTCTCTCTCTCTCTCTCTCTCTCTCTCTCTCTCTCTCTCTCTCACATACACACACACACAGTTACTTTTTATACTTCAGAAGACGAAAAAGGGTCGATTGTACAAGGTTTTAGTTTTTTCCTCTCTCTCTCTCTCTCTCTCTCTCTCTCTCTCTCTCTCTCTCACACACACACACACACACACAGTTAACTTTTATACTTCAGAAGACGAAAATGAGATGACTAATCAAGCTTTTTGTTTATTCTCTCTCTCTCTCTCTCTCTCTCTCTCTCTCTCTCTCTCTCTCTCTCTCTCTCATGAGATGAATAATCAAGGTTTTTGTTTATTCTCTATCTGTCTATCTGTCTCTCTCTCTCTCTCTCTCTCTCTCTCTCTCTCTCTCTCTCTCTCTCTCTCTCTCTCACACACACACAGAAAGTTAATTTTTAAACTTTAGGAGCCAATAAATGGGATGATTAAAAGATAGTTTCTGTTTATTTTCTGCCCCCTCTCTCTCTCTCTCTCTCTCTCTCTCTCTCTCTCTCTTCAAAATTTGAACATTAGTATCATTTTACTCAAACAATTACTAGAGCAAAAGTACAGGTACAGAATTAAAAAAAAAAGTACCAATAGTCATTAACAACAAAAGAAATTGTTGAAAATATCTAAAAGCGATAAAAAAAAATAATCTACTGATAAATTTATGTAATATATTTTTTAGCACATTTAGTTAAGATTCATTTGGATTTTGATTTTAATAACAATGATTCAAGTAAATTGTTTTTATTTTTTCACTCGGTCGCAACCACCACAAACAGTAATCATTTTCATTTCTCCTCTTAAATATTTTAGTTTTAATTCAGATATTTTTTTTTCTTTTTCTTTTTATGTGGGATGTCATTTCCGATGTGCGTCAGTTTACTGATGCAACTAAATCGTGAAAAATGCTTAACGTCGACTTGCATGCTAATTGCAACATTTATTTATTAAGGACTGTGATAAAAGTCACCTTGGTTACCGCGATTCAGATCTTCCACTATTTATGTAGCACACCAACGGGCAAGTATAGATAAATAAATAAATAAATAAATATAAATAAATAAATAAACATATATGTATATGTATATTTACACACACACATATATATATATATATATATATATATATATATATATATATATATATATATATATATATATATATATATATATTAATGCATACACACATACGTACATATATCTACGAAAATCACACACCATCCCTTATAATAAATTCGTACGCGAGCATCAAAACACTGACAATAAATCACTCCAAAAAAAATTTATCTCTGCAAAGCTAATGCCAGCGTATTTCATCATGACTGATTTCCTGATTGATCCGCATCAGAAGATCAATTCAAACGAAGCGGCACCAACGAGTTGCGTCATTAATTTGGGAAATCAATGCGTTAGGAAATCTTAATTGATGAGCATCTGGATATAAAGATAATATCTTTATTTACGGACGTGATTGTCAATCGTATTTTGTTGCTATTTACGTAACATTATTCCCTCTGGTAAAATCAGTCTTGCTCTTGTTACGATATTCTTCATAGGTACGTGACCTAACACTATTATTTTTTAGTGATATTTTAGGGTATATTACTATAGAAAGAAGTGCTTTTTCGATAATATTTTTTATTTATTTTCTGATTCCTAATAACTTTTTCTTATATGAAATTTAAACCTTTCCAGTAATTAGTTTTCTGTTAGAAAATATTACCAAGAAAATAAACAGACCGATTCAAGTTAAGAGACAAACTCCCTTCATTACATGGAATTATTTGATATTTAACTGATGCTTGCAATCTAAAATGAATGACTGGACTTCTGGTGCAATAATTACCAAGGAAGCAGTTGATGCATGAGAATTAATATCATGAAAAGATGAAAGATGTTATTATGATGTTATCATTCTTGCTTTCAAATTCATTATTTCTGTAGCGTCTGAATTAAAAAAAAATATATTGGGTGCTTGAAAAAGGTAATGCACTTAAAATTTTAGACACTGAACCTCGATGGTGAAAATATGGTAACGTTTCAGGATTTTATGCATAATTATGCATATTTATTACTCTCTCTCTCTCTCTCTCTCTCTCCACACATTGTAAAATTCCCTGTCATCCAGTGTAAACCTTAGCTTAGATACACATTTCTGATGTGGAAAATGTGGTAACATTTAAGGATTTTATACATCTCTCTCTCTCTCTCTCTCTCTCTCTCTCTCTCTCTCTCTCTCTCTCTCTCTCTCTCTCTCTCTAAACATTGTAAAACTCCCTGTCATCCAGTGTAAACCTCAGTTCAGTTGAGATATACATTTCAGTTCATTAAGATTTAAACATTTCTCTCTCTCTATATCTCTCTCTCTCTCTCTCTCTCTCTCTCTCTCTCTCTCCACACACACACTGTAAAGCTCCCTATCGTCCAGTGTAAAGCTTTTTTTCAGGAGTCTCGGGCTGTGAAAACCTCACGTGACTTAGGCAAAAGTCGAGTGAAGGCGCCGCCAGCCGTTTTACGATCGTGACGGATTTTGGAGGAATTTTCCAGGTATCAAAGAAGACTGTTTTAAGTTCGTGGATGCTCGCTGGACCTTTCTCTTGTTTATTTTTTGTGCTGCAATTTACTCTACCTCTTTGGCCGGCGCAATAGTATGGTATAGGGCTCTCAAGGGATGGTGAGAAGGACATGTCCAGACCACTCTTTCTCTTATTTTCATAATTACTTCTAAAGTTTTTTTGATAAAAGGCTCGTATTTAGAATAAGTTTTCAAAAATCACGTTCCCTGTCTCCCTATACGTTGTTCTTGGACGCTGTAAATTAGCAAGTTTTCCTTCATTGCTTTTTGCCAGTGTTTATCACGTTCCATTTTATCTAATACCTGTCCTATACGTAATTTCTCTGATGATTTAATACAATACCTGTATTTTTCGTGTTTATATCGACACTACTGCCTGGTGTTTATACAACCCCAGCTGTCAGCAGACGAACCTTTTTTTTAAGCTCTTGTAATATTCTCCAGTCACTGTTCTGAACAATTTCACACAGTTTTAGAGCAGCTGATAATTCTATGTGGTAATCTCCTTTCAACATATCATAGATATTATTGCGACCAAATTACTAGCGATAAGGTCCGTGAAAGTTAATTGAGTTCCTGACAATATAAATTACTTTTAATGTGCAGTGATATTCTCCCGTCCTGATGGTAATGACATTCTTGTAATTACTCGGGGGGCGGGGCGGGGGCCGCCTAAGAGTAGGTCGGAGGCATTTAATATATGAGTAATCTAATTAATAATAACCTAATTAGATTATAATGAGAATCAGCGGTTGGTTACAAAGGAATCTATTCCATATTCGGAGGTCGAGAGATAACCAGGATATAATTTCAAGATTTTTACAGGGCGATCATATTGAAAATATTTAATGCATATTTGCGTTATAACTCGAAGACTTTCATTAATTAACGAAGTAAATTTAAATTTGAATCATTCGGAAGGGCAGGCGGTACCGTCAAAGAGAAATTGTATTTTTATTTATCATTAAAACGATTACATTCTTAGGCTATACACGCCAATCTTTATCTCCCGAAAAGCACCCATCAGCGCTTAGGATTCCATGGATTTCTAAGCTGTGTTGAAAACTCGATTGCGCCGAAAAAACTTCGGCGCGTTTTTTACTTGTTTCATTTGAAGATGAACACGGAATGATGTCAAAGAATGAGGTTAAGCAAACTAGAAGATAAATAAACAAATGGATAACCAAATGCGTGAGAAACCTCAGATATAAAGAATATTAAACAGGCCCAAAACTGTCTTATTTTTATAAAAACAAGATGGTAACTTTAGGACGAAAAAGAGAAAATATTTAAGAAAAAATAAATATTGAATAAGCCCAAAACATTTCTGGTCCAACGGAAACGACACGGAAAACTCTAAGACCAAAATGAGAATGCCATTATTTCTCCACAAGGAAACTAGAACATTTGAGGGAATTATATCTTCCCGGAAGGAATAAATATCTCGCTAACTAAAGACATCAGCAAGGCATTGATTCCATTTCAGTAAGACCACAAATAACTTAAACGACGGTTGCCAAGCGGAAAACGCCCCATTTTGTAAATGTGGCCGAGACGCATTTTTGACTTCCCAGAGGTTTTGGCAGACGCAACAGAAAGAGAGATAAGCAAATGTGGCAGATGGTGGTAGCTGGGGGCTGTTTTGGGATAAGCGGGATTAGGGAAGGTATTATGGGAGAATAAATTCAAGGGACGGCAGGGAGAAAAGGGGAACTTGTGATGAAAATAGGTCTCAAGCAACGAAAGCGATATTAGGCAAAGACAAGAAATTATGCAATGGCAAGATAAACAGACTCAGGAAGGGTATAATACTGAGAGAGAGAGAGAGAGAGAGAGAGAGAGAGAGAGAGAGAGAGAGAGAGAGAGAGAGAGGACAATAACCGAAAACGAATTTTTTTTTTTTTTTTTTCAAGCCGGCACGAATTCATAATGACCAAATCTTGCAGGGTCGAGCAATTCAGGAGATTCGTGATTCTTTTTGTTTACGTTTTTACCAAAGCGAGTGCGAAGGGAAAATGTCTTACAACTGAATCTTCAATACAATGGTCAACACAGAGGGACTCCGCGGGCTCGCTAAATAAAGATAAACAGAGAGAGAGAGAGAGAGAGAGAGAGAGAGAGAGAGAGAGAGAGAGAGAGAGAGAGAATCTTCAATACAATGGCCAATACGGAGCGACCACCACGCGGGCTCGCTAGGCAAAAATAAACACGCGGACTCCCCTCACATCATTTTCGAAATGAATTGTTAGACAAACGTGGAACTTATTTGCCCAAGTCAGTCAGGCATCGGGGTCCCATACCAGGAACACGCAAGGAAAGCGAATTTATGGCCGGCAAAATATTCAGCCGGTGTTTGGCGTTGTGCTTTGGCAAATGGAAAGGTTTCAACCCTCGATTCTTGAATACCGCTCCGGAAGCTTTCCTCGGTATATGTGAGCGATGGCTGAGTTTCGATAGAATGTTTGTATCGTCCATTGCGGTTTTTGATGGTAATGTGATTCTTATTCTTAAACACATATACATACGTTATATATATATATATATATATATATATATATATATATATATATATATATATATATATATATATATATATATATATATTTATATAATTTAACAGTACTCCCCGAATTTCATGGATCGCCTCTTATCCTGAATTCCAAACCTTTTCAGGAAGAGATGATAATTATTCCTCTATCTTGCCATGTCTTAATAAGTACCAAGAGTTATCGTAATTATTACCTCTTACTTCATACGCGATAGCAGCTTAGGGGAGAATAATATCCTCCACTCTTCTCTCAACCACTGAAACCCAGAAGCGATTCTCCGCTACCAAACCTAATTGAATGACTAATGACCTCGCGAACATAATTATAATCACCCTTCAAGGGTAATAAACGTAAATTAAAGGAACTATATAATCTTCAGTCCATTTTAATTCTCTCAAATTATACGCTCGGCGGCACTAGGAATGCGAGGTAGAACAATAAAAACGTGGGCTCATGTCCTCTTTGCGGGACAAAAAGAAGACATTTAAGCTCATTTAGAGCACCATTGCGGTTGTTAAATAAGCCCAAGTGACTCCCTTAGACCTCATTAATCCCGCGGCAGGTGAAAAGACAAAAGAAGTCCTCAGAGCGGGGAGGTACGCGCCACAATATGTACATCTCTGGAAAATGGTTAATTATATTCGAGTCTCTTAAAGTTGAGAGGGCGGAATATTCTGGTCCATTTTCTTCCCAAGAGATGCCCTGAGCATTAGTTCGGTGGGAGAGTCGTTGTATTTTCCAAGAACAGAGTCCTCTCCTCCTCTCTCTCTCTCTGTTGTAAGCGATAAGCGTATTAAATATAATATAAGGAAACCTAGAAGTTATTAGGCCACTGTGGCTACAAAAAAAGACACATTCATGATGAAATAGACCGTTAGAGTTCATACGTATCTCTCTCCTCTCTCTCTCTCTCTCTCTCTCTCTCTCTCTCTCAAGAAATAATGCTCTTTGGAAATGAAACTGATGTCGATCATTTTTATCTGTAAACGGCTAAAAGTGTCAGCTTCAAGACAGCTAAATATAACCTCACGCTTACCACCTCCTCTGTTCTTTATATTTCAACGACGAGTGGCATGAAAAGTCGATTACAACTGTGGGGTAGAAATTTACTTTCAAATGTTCCCCCTGATTAATTCACGAAGGATTACACTTATTTTACGTGATAATCCGGAAGACCGGATCCGAACCACATTATAGCGAGAAATAGTTTTAAAGGCCTATTCTGTCCCAAGACGCATCTTTGAATGACAATAATATTACTGCTTAATCTTTGCTCAATATTTGAAGTTTTTATCGTTCTATATTCCAGTTTTGTGAGAGCTCTCTCTCTGCCTCTCTGCCTGTCCATGTAGAATTTTATCAGTCTCATTAAATCCATTAAGACCATATGTTGCAATTTAATCTTTTTCATTATTTGAGGTTTTTCTCGTTGTATACATACATATATATATATATATATATATATATATATATATATATATATATATATATATATATATATCCAATTTCGTCAGTGCTATCTCTGTCTGTCTGTAAGTATATGTAGAACTTTATCTGTCTCAGTACATCCAACTTTGGAAGACACAGGTAAAACAATTTAGCCTTTACTCAATAATTTCAGTTTGTTCTCGTTTTATACTCACGTTTTATGAATGTTATCTCCACCACCTCTCTCTCTCTCTCTCTCTCTCTCTCTCTCTCTCTCTCTCTCTCTCTCCTCACAGAACTGTCGTCACCAACAGGTCGATCAACTTAGAGGACGATTGCAGCGAGTTGCATCCAAGTACACACCTAACCAATGCCGGGTCAATCCCTTCAGCTGCGCAGTACTTGGGCGGAGGAATCTGAGGTATAATTGGGCTTTCAAGGACTAACTAGCTTACGGCTCTAAACAACCCCGTTAGCGGCATCCTCGGTCGTTATAGCCACCCGAAGTGGGGATTTCACGATGCGTTCCGGCCTTAGCCTGGTCCCTCTGACTGGCTTGTTTTCATTTTTTTTTTTTTTTTTAAGTTGCGTAAGGAAGGAAGGAAATGCTTCGGGAATAAGAAAATGATGGCGGTAAATATTATGAAATAGCTTCAGTTTTCAATAAATGATGGCGGTAAATATTATGAAATAGCTTCAGTTTTCAATAAGTTTCGTCAACTAAAATTTTTTATGGCGTCGAAGTATACAGAGTGATGTACTCTCTCTCTCTCTCTCTCTCTCTCTCTCTCTCTATGTATATATATATATATTATATATATATTTATATATATGTATATCATATATATTATATTATATATATATATATATATATATATATATATATATATATATATATATATATACATATAAATTCATATCTCCCTTGCATACCAGAACACCAACCAACCACCGTGCCAGCATAACCGTAATCACGGAGCGTACTGCACATGCAATGCAATAGAGGAATATTCCCAAGAACACTTCATGCCCAAACAATCTCTCTCACCCATTCGCGTAACAGAAAAGAGAATTATCCTTCATACGTATGCATTGCGCCCGCCGTTAAAGCAGCGTCTCTGGAAAGCCTCTGGAAAACCAGCGGTAACCACTAACCCTGATTTTCGGGGATCGCCTGGCCCCCCTGCAGACGATGAATAAAGATTTTCCTCCGAACGGGCTCAGAATTCGAGTTTTAGGACTCTTCAGGGTATTCTGGGTATACGATCCTTTCGTGTATGGGAAGATTCGTGTTTGTTAAGTTTTGGATTTAGCTTAAGTTTTTTATACAAGGGTGTGTTCACATAATGGAGAGAGAGAGAGAGAGAGAGAGAGAGAGAGAGAGAGAGAGAGAGAGAGAGAGAGAGAGAGAGAGAGAGAGAGAGAGATGCAACATGTTGTGACTCAGGCAATGTAAGTTAGTAATTTGCTGCATAATAATGATTTTTTTTTGTGAACTTTTAGGTATATGGAAAAGTCTGTTAATGAATTGCATCATTTGTATATATATATATATATATATATATATATATATATATATATATATATATATATATAATATATATAGATATATAATAGCCACACGACAAGACTAACTGCAACGAGAATTCCCAACATGATACCAAAAACAAGTATTTGATGTCAGATGAAACACGACGTCTCTGTCGAAGACCCCACTTGGGGAAGGTTCCATTCTAATTCTCAAAGTCTTTGGCAGCTTTGAGGTATCACTGAGGACCTCATTAACTGGGCTTCTCTGAATGCGATGACTGGCATTGGTTTACGTTGCGGTGCATCCCATAATGACATGGCACCATTATACACACACACACACACACGTGTACATAAATATATATATATATATATATATATATATATATATATATATATATATATATATATATATATATAATGTGTGTGTTATATGTTTGTGTATATATATATATATATATATATATATATATATATATATATATATATATATATATATATATATAATGTGGTAGCTATTGTCTATCGCACCATCTCAAAAACAAAAAATAGAAATAGCTTAAGTGATAGGCTAAAATAAGAACCTTGAATTTTTCTGACGCAACAACATCTATAATTCGGAAAAAAAAATTGTTTCAAACTCGAACATTAGAGATAAGTACAATATTTTTAGGCAACAAAAAATTATGAGAAATTGCCCACTGTATCAAGAAACTTATGAAAACAATTTCATGATTTTATAGGCCTGATTGTTTATATAGTATGGTTATTTTAATAAATTAATTTCTTTTGTGAAAAAAGATGACCTAAAAATTAAAGTCATCACGATACATTTAAATGAACTAAATTGAAAAAAAGTATAACATTTTGAGGTAAAAAGTTCTTCTCCCTAAATAAAGTACGAGAGATGTTTGTTTTTAGCAGTGTAAATCTTCTAAAAAAATCGCCTCAAAACAATACACATATTAGTTTTATGGTAGACTTACACATGAACAGATACGAGTATCATATCTTTTTAAGAGTTACTGGTGCATTGTTAGATTATCATCTGATATATTGATTTTCACATGAGGGTTTGAACTATTTGCATCGTTGATCAGATTCCCCATGCAAATCAAAACTCTGAATCATACGCAATAACCTGAACGGATTTTTCTTTCTATCCGAGAGAATTCGACAACGCCGTTACGAGAGAAACTTAGTTACGAGCTTAGGAAATAACTCTCTCTCCCTTCCTCCATTCTCATCCAGCTTTTTCTCTCCCTTTTTCGTTTCCAGCTCTCACTCTAAATGGGTTTTACGTGCGCGATTAATGTCTTTGCTCGTTTCCATTCGTTTGTGAAATCAATCACATTCGTAGTCCTACTGATCACCTTCGTAGGTCCTCCAATAAGGACTTTTAGTTTTCTGTAAAAGAAAACTAATGTCTGCCCGTCCGTACTTTTTCTGTCCGCCTAAACTGCTGAGGCTAGAGGGCTGCAAATTGGTATGTTAATCATCCACCCTCCAGTCATCAAGCATACCAAATTGCAGCCCTCTAGCCTCAGTAGTTATTGTTTTTATTTAAGGTTAAAGTCAGTCCTAATCTTGCGTTTGGAAACGATAAAGGACAGGCCAACACCGGGCCGTGGTTGAAGTTTCATAGGCCGCGGCTCATACAGCATTTTACCGAGACCACCGAAAGATAGATCTATTTTCAGTGGCCTTGGTTACATTCTGTTGAGAAAACTCGATTGCGCCGAAGACACTTCGGCGCATTTTTTACTTGTTTATTTATTATGTGAAATATAACCTTAGCAAGTTTGTTACTCTCCGTCAGCAGAATTCTGAACTACTGTAATAATATTTTTCAAAATTAAAAGTAAAAACTCAAAATCACATGGCATGACGATGATAAATCTGAACAAGTGAAATAATTTACCAAAACCGTAACAGTGAAAAGTCAATAATACATGATATGAAGTTATAGAAATTATAAATATCTAAGCTTACGCAGAACGCATTGCCGTTTATAATATCTCTCTCTCTCTCTCTCTCTCTCTCTCTCTCTCTCTCTCTCTCTCTCTCTCTGTATCTATGTATTTAAATATATATATATACACCTACCTACATATTTGTATATATACAAATACATATATATGTATATATATACATATATATATATAAATATAGACACATACATAGATCGATAAATAGATAGATACAGATATATCCACTGTATCTCATCCACATCCACGTTCATTAAGCTCTACAGCTTCCCGAACCCCGCATCCCAAATTCATTCAGCCGAGAAAATCCGAGCTTTCAAAATCAGGGAGAGCAAAATTCAATTACAAAACAGCCTCTCAAAACATAATCACAGCCAAAGTTAGTTCCCTGGTAATTTTCAAAATTGCTGGGGACTTAGAACCCACACACAAACACACACACGCGCGCGCGCACACACACACACACGCACTCTCCTGAATTAAGAATGGTCACACACGGTCAGGTGGAACAATATTTGGGATTTTGTTTTTTGGGCATTTTTGTTTTTCCTCTTTCCCATTCTTCGTATGAAACGAAACTGGCACTGACTCGTGGTTTATTATTATTATTATTATTATTATTATTATTATTATTATTATTATTATTAAAAGGTGCGTTTTCCTAAGAGAAGGGAATTTCACTCGATTGTTCTTAGATGTCAGTTTATCAATACACAGGCATCCATATATATATATATATATATATATATATATATATATATATATATATATATATATATATATATACATACATATACATCCCGTCTTATGGAAGCCTAACACAAATAGTATGAATATATATAAACTGCAGTTGTGAGGCTAATTTGTTATATATATATATATATATATATATATATATATATATATATATATATATATATATATATATATATATATATATATATATATATACACCTGAACAAGACGTGACATCATATTTACGTATTTTGCACATGCAAAATAAGCCACATTACATCTCCGTCTTGTCTCTATAATAGAAATATGTAAGTCAAGATTTATTACCGTCTAATGTCACCCTTTTCTAACTTAAATACAGGGTTTTTTAATGATAATACAATTGATAAAACGAAGTTTGTGACCTCACGTTATCAGTGTATTGGATGTTACAAAAATAATATTGGTCATTCCGTCAACTTTGATGACATAAATTGAATATCGTTGCGGAGGCAAATCAATATTAATATTGGGAATTCTCGTTGGCGTACTAATTCCATTTTAGTGATCACGAGGTTTCCATCAAATAAAGAGGTTTTGAGGTGGACACAATTCATTACATGAACTTCAAAATGAAAATTGCTAACGATGAAAGTTCTAATGGATTAACTCCTCTGTGCAAAACGTGGTTGAAAAAGAATGCAAATTTTTTTTCCAATTTTTTCCATGTGGTCTGAATACATTAATCAACTGCAGGTTTCTGAATTTTCATTTTTTTCCATTTATCTACTATCTCTATTTTTTTTAGTTTTCTTCTATTTTATGTTTTTTTAATCCGTTTTTTTATTCTTTTCTATTTTATTTTTATTTGCATATGACTAGGAATTAATTTCTTCAAGTTATACTGCAGTAGAAATTTAAAAGTATTTCATAAATATTCAGAAGAAATAAGAGAAAATATGATTTGAATACTGAGAATTCATATTTGGCGTCTGTTTAATCAAAATGATTATAAAAAAAAAAGACTTTAAACTCCTAAAGAAATGACAGACAATCTTGTCAGATGGAATCATGGAAAACGTGAGCAGGAAGAGAATTCCAAAACCTGGCGGTAGAGAAAGAAAAAGAGGATGTGAAACAGAAGGGAATTTTAAAAAAATAAAAGTGGTATGTGGGAGACTGACAGGTGTTACATAGCCACCTGAGATGCATATGAACTCCTTTAGAAAGTCGAAGAAATATAATTAAATGTCTTTCTTATACTTTACGGCTGAGTTTTATTATCGTTCTCCAGTGCCCTTAAATTTTTCATCTTAACTTACAATTTACTTAGTGATTTTATCATAAATTTTCATATTCCTCGCAGTGACTTTAATAATTTTTTGTTTATGATCACATTTTCTTATTAATGTACCGTTTAATCCTTCACTTAAACATATAACGCTATCACGGTTCAAGCTGAATAAAGCCTTTTAACATTCCTACGAAATAAATTAGAACTGCACGCAATGGCTCCATTTTTTTTAAAGGCTAGATAAAGATTTTTAACATTTCCACGAAATAAATTAGAACTGGCTTTTTTTTTCACGACCATTTTACGCCGTTCGTTGAGAGAGAAACTCAGTTACGAACAGAGAAAATAACATTTCCTCCCCTTTACTGTGACTGACCATCTCTCTCTCTCTCTCTCTCTCTCTCTCTCTCTCTCTCTCTCTCTCTCTCTCTCTCTCTCTCTCCCAGTTTTCTATAAATGGGTTTACATGCGCGATGAATCTCTTTATTTGCTTCCATTTATTTCTATTTACTTTGTTCCGTATCTTTCATTCCTTTTTTGCCTTTTCGTGTAGTTTCGAACAGAAGGCTCAGTGGCAAGATACGTTTCTGTACTGAAATGTTCCCCTCTTTTCTGCTATTCCTGTTTCTTGTTTTGTTTTAAAAATACATTTTTTGACGTATTTTGTAGCGTTTTTTTATTAGCTTACAGACATAAGAATATTTTGCCCGGTCGTGTTGCATATAATCTATCATTCTTTCCCGTAAAGATTTTCTGCTCAAATATCGCTCAGTTTTTAGAAGCGTCCGAGTGACTTTCTCATTGTTCCCAACTGCTGGAAGAGTATATTTAATATATTTCTTCACTGTTCTGAATATATTTCTCGTCATTTTTTTTTGTGTCATAGCGAAGTCAAAGGTATGAGATTTTATTGGCAACTTTGATCATTTAGCTTGAATAATGGCCTCTCATTTATTCAGTGAATTTCTCGTAATATCTTTGAAACAAGGCAACGGAAATGAACTCTCGTGCTAAGTGGGGAATAATAAAGTGTTATTGCACAGCTAAAGACGTATTTAAAATCTGCAGAAGAAGTTTTGCCACGTTGAATTCGGAATAATGGTCACTCTTTCCTTGATGATTAAAGTAGATGATATATTATAATAAATGGACAAAGTTCAACTTATGAAGATGATATTGTATCGATCTATGTGGAAATTAATTAGGAAACCAATAAAGTTTCGCTTAGAAAAAGCTGTGATAAATTAAAAAAGAAAGTAAAACATGGAGCCCACTTTTAACTGTGGGTCTGGGCCAAAAAATTTAGCCAAAATAGCCAGACCTATATAAGCCTTTCCTCTGAGTTTTCCGGAGGCTTCAATTACTTCCTTTTTCAGTGTTTTTTTTTATATTTCTAATTGCATGTGAACCCGTTCGTTAAACAGCTGAATGTCCCTTCAAACTGTCTTGGTGGTAATGTAGAGGATCTCAGAACAAAGAATCTTACTTCCTTCTGCAACTGAAAACAATTATTGGGTCTTCAAAGGAATTAAACCAGCTTTCCCATACACCCGGTAGATTTCAGTCATTTGAATTCATGAACTTGCTTTAATTGTAAATATATATATATATATATATATATATATATATATATATATATATATATATGCATGCATACACACAGAATATATATATATATATATATATATATATATATATATATATATATATATATATATATATATATATATATATATATATATATATATATATATATATATATATATATATATATATACATACACGTATACACTTAATACACTTTCAAACGTATACTAAACCTGATGAAATCAACCTTTTCAACCTCGAATAATGCATTTTATTACAGACTCCCTTTGAGCACAAATGCAACTCCATATACCATGACAAAAGATTTCAACGAACTCGCCAAAATATTTTGCACAATTTTCATGAGGCTGTTTCTGGGAGCAAGTAAGTACGATAACAAATTTTCGCGTGAATGGTATTCCAAGAACCTTTCATCACCTAACTCCTGAAAAAAAATAAATATCTCGTGTTGTTTCTAGATCAAAACAGAATTTATGGACCGTGAAAACTAAGCGAATGCAACAGTTTATATACCGGTAAATAAACTTTTCATCCCCACGTCCACACGTCCCTTTATTGTCGTATGTCTCAATTATACACGCGAAAGCAAAAAAAAAAAAAAAAAAAAAGGGGGAACAACAACTACAGCAAAATAAAAAAAACCTGTGATTAATGTTTTCCTTCACTCGTTGCCAAGGAGAGAGAAAATATTAAATTCCTTCTGGAATATGACGCAATGTTTGATTAATTCTTTCTCTGTGTTTTTCACGTTTCTCTCTCTCTCTCTCTCTCTCTCTCTCTCTCTCTCTCTCTCTCTCTCTCTCGTATTCGTTTTTAATTTTTCTACGTGTAAGAACAAGAGGAAAGGAAACAAAAGAAATTGTCTACAACGAACTTGACAAGTGTCAAATATCACATCTAAGAAATATTCTCGATTTACGAATATATTTTCTAATGCTAATTTTAGGCGTTCAAGAAGATAATACCATAAGGAAACTTTTAAAGTTCCATATTTATATACATATATATATATATATATATATATATATATATATATATATATATATATATATATATATATATATATATATAGGTGAGATAATGCTGAATGGGAGATGGAGATGGTTTGGACATGTCCTTCTTATCGCCAAGGGGAGAATGAGACGTGAGAGTTCCACCGGGGGACCACAGGAGCCCACAGGGGCCCACCAGAGGGCCCTGACTTCTCTGGGTCACAACTAACTACGGGATTGGAGGCCGGAGACGAGTGGAGATTTGTGGAAGTGAAAGCACAGAAAAGGTAATAAAATAAGAAAAGGATTTCACTGCGTAATGACGAGAGAGACATGACAGACAGACGGACAGACAGACATAACGAAAACTTCTCCAAGAAACTTTCCTCACAAAGAGAAAAGAGAAACGGTTATTCGGTTCCCACATTCAAGATAAAAAATCTTTATAGGTTAGTTCTCACTTTACGTCTCCATATAAAAAGGCAAAGGAGAGCTCAGGTAGGAAAAGACGCCTAGGAAAAAAAAAAAAGCAGAAATATTTTGCTGTACACTTTGACGTTTCTTTACGGGAGCCATTTTTTTTATAGGCCGGCCGTGTATGAGAATGGGAATGAGAGACAGGGTGGTGAATTGATTTGAAGTGTGTGTATATATATATTTTATATATATATATATAATATATATAATATACATATATATGTAATTTATTTATTTATATATATCATATATATAGGTGTATATATACACACATATATATATATATATATATATATATATATATATATATATATATATATATATATATATATATATATATATATATATGCACGTATGCATATATATCTATATGTGTATAATACACACACACACACACACACACACACACACACATATATATATATATATATATATATATATATATATATATATATATATTACACAACATTAAGTCGTTTACCAGAAACCATGCAGTAGGTTTGCTATGATAATCAATACTTCAAATAAATTATGTATTTTTGTATACTTTTATCTGAGATTTTATAAGCTATTTGAACAGTAACGATTAGTAACGCATGGTTAAATCACTACCCCAAAGAAATTCAGCATAAATCATACACCTCAATCGGGGACTGTCAAAGATTTGAAATGGTGAGACAATCACTCAAAAACCAAAAAATTAAAAGGGACACCAACGAGGTTCAAATGAAGCACAATGTTTCTCTCAGGTAAACGTTTCGCCTTTACTAATACAACGCTGCCCAAAAATGGAAGACTGCAGTGTCTGCAAAAATCCAAAACTGTGAAAAATGGTAGATACTACCAGTTTTTCCTTGCCTTACTACTGATTTTGCAGATACTGCAAATAGGACCCCCTAAATGCTCGTGTAAAGCACCCAAGAATCATTCTGAAGCTGCAGTAACTTGTGTATTTTGTGTTTCACGAATGCAGATATTGCAGTTATCCACTTCAGGGCAACATAGACCTGATACTAAAAAAAAATAAATAAAAAAAACTAAACCATAGTTTTAATAATGACGCAGTAACTTGTGTATTTTGTGTTTCACGAGTCCAATAGGTGGCATATCTCAATGCAGATAGAGCAGTTTTTCATTTCAGGGCAAAATAAACGTGATACTGATAAAACACGATAGTTTTAATAATGACGTTTGATCGGGGATAATGAAATTTATGATGATGTTATATGTCGTTCGTGTGTTTTACGGCACAGTTTGTGTCAAATATTCTCTTTATTTGTAACATATGAGAGAGAGAGAGAGAGAGAGAGAGAGAGAGAGAGAGAGAGAGAGGCTATTCGAAGAAATACTGCTTTAGTTTGCAACTGTTTCGATTAAAGAGTTATGTTCAATATCTGTTGCTTCAGGGACAAAGCTATCTCGTAAAACTAAAACGAGAGAGAGAGAGAGAGAGAGAGAGAGAGAGAGAGAGAGAGAGAGAGAGAGAGAGAGAGAGAGAGCGAGGGGGTGGGTGGGTTTAGGAGGGTTCCTGACCTAGTCTGCAACACATGCTAACTAATTCCGCCTCGAGATTGTCCCAAGAGCCGATTGATTAATTTGCAACTGCCCTGACGGATCATGTCCAATACCTGTTGTACCATAGACAAAACCATCCATAATAAATTGATATTCTGTCCTATAACCCCTCGTAACGACTAAAAGTACTCTTGCAAATATAAGGTCAGTTAATGGTTAAGAAGAAAGAGCCACAGTAGAAAAGGTTTAAGTGAATATCTGACCACAACTTATCGAAGGCGAGATCATCGCAACCACCACTTCCGTCTACAACAGTTCTCTGAGAGTTTATGAAACCGGGAGACATATTGCATTCCAGATCTGAAATCTGCACCTGAGAACGTTGATATTGCATCGGTTGGCCGTGTTAGCCGCGGCAAATTGGTTTTCATCAAATTCAGCCCAGTGGTGTTCACTCCAGGGCGCATGTTCCAAACTGCGGAAGCAAACGTATTATTGCAGTTTATGGAACAGAGAAATTTTAGGGGCCCTGCTTTTGAATAAAACAAACGAGTATCTTTATCGGAAAGTTTCATCAGATAGACAGACGAATCAAAGAGGAGATAAAATTAACATCTAATATTCGTTATCTGACCAGTGAAGAATATGCGGTAAAATCAACAGTCATAATCTTTATAGAGTATACGTAATTATTTTTAAAAAATCTGACTTACTTTATGATGCATCGGGATTAATATAAGCAAAAATTTAAGTAGGGACACAATTAGCAGAAATCTTTTTCATCACTAGAATCTCCTAGTTTTTCAAATTGTACATTATGTTTAACATACTTCTTTTAAGCGAGGTTTGACTAATAGTCGTATGATCAACCATATTCAACGAAATGTAATTCGTAAAATTTTTCCATATCCCAGTATGTTCACCTAATTTTTTTTTTACTGAAAGCCTTGGGATCCAGCGGGGATATTAATGAAGCTTGTTAACACAGGGTGGCAATTTCAACGAAAATATAAACAAAAATGTTTGAAAGACTTATATGATCGATTACTCCCTTTAGGCATCATTGTAACTACCCAATTCAACGTGTTCCTTATGTACATAGATGTCAAATATGATCAGTTTTATATTTTTGGTTAATTAACATAGAAGGAATTATAAAATATTTCCATTTTATTCACTGGGGTCTCAGTATAAGTGTAAACTACCTATCAAAGCTTAACAATAATAATAATAATAATAATAATAATAATAATAATAATAATAATAATAATAATAATAATAATAATAATAATAATAAAAGGCAAGAGAATATTGACCAACTCCCTTTTACTTCACCAGCTATGGATAAAATTCCCGTAAATCTTACGATATCGTCACACAAACCATCCATTTTGACAAACACAGTAAAAAAAAAAAAAAAGCAAACATTTCCCTGCTTGTAAAAATGCGCATACTGTTGCTACAATGGCATCGGACTTTCCGGGGAAATGAAGACATTAAACGAATTCTGTTTGTTTTTATGGCTTGGCTAAGTTTCTCATTAGGCGGCGAGCAGAGAGTATTACTGTTGCCCAAAGCAGGGTATTGCTACTTAACTCGGCGCTATGATAATGCAGCTTGAAAATTGCATGGCGAGAGAGAGAGAGAGAGAGAGAGAGAGAGAGAGAGAGAGAGAGAGAGAGAGAGAGAGAGAGAGAGAGGTGTAAATCTGGAAACATGATTTGCCTGGACCTTTGGAATCTCTTCTTTACAGCTGACCTGAGAGAGAGAGAGAGAGAGAGAGAGAGAGAGAGAGAGAGAGAGAGAGAGATAAGGTGTAAATCCGGAAACATGATTTGCGTGGACCTTTGGAATCTCTCCTTTCCAGCTGACCTGAGAGAGAGAGAGAGAGAGAGAGAGAGAGAGAGAGAGAGAGAGAGAGAGAGAGAGAGAGAGAGAGAGAGAGAGAGAGAGAGAGCGTGGTAAGATGGTAATGTGGAAGCATGCCTCGTACTACCCTTTGAATCTTCACTTCATAACTGACCACAGAGAGAGAGAGAGAGAGAGAGAGAGAGAGAGAGAGAGAGAGAGAGAGAGAGAGAGAGAGAGAGAAGTTATTTTTAGACCTCTTGGAAACTGGTGGATTTAGCAATTATCTGAGTTTCATATTCTTCTGATTATATTTTTTCAAATATAATCAAAGTGAGGGGAGGATATATGAATAGCAGGGGTGAGAATAAAATAGGCTGTTTTCATCAATTGTTTTTCGGGGCGAATATCTTCGAAAGACTTAGAAGCATCTGAATAAGTATTGCTCTACAGCTTCCGTCATTATCAGTTAAGTTCAAGACAATTTTAAAGTTTATATTAGTAAGCGATTTAACCCAAGATCGAAAGACGGTGAGAAATGGTGTGATTTCTAATGATTAATGAATTAGTTTTATTGAACTAGGTGTAATTTCTAACTAATGAATTGAGAAATGGTGTGATTTCTAATGCTTAATGAATTAGTTTTATTGAATTAGGTGTAATTTCTAACTAATGAATTAGTTTGATGAATTTGTTTCATCGAAAAATATTCGATAAATATCATTGTTTTCTTATATATATATTTTTTTTATCATATTTCTGTCTCCCAGACGAGTTGGCTGAGTAGGAATCAGACAGTATTTTCCTAGAAGCGCAACCCTTCGCTATGATTATCATTACCCTCATCTCTCTCTCTCTCTCTATCAAGGAGATCACCCCATCATTCCCCCGACTGCAATTTCTCTCGATAGCGTTTCCTCTCATCCATCATCTTTGCTATTGCAGCTTGCAAAGGATCGCATCAAAAGGCAGAGGCTGCCTTTGAAGCTACCTTTTAAGCTTCCTTTTAAGCTGCCTTTTATTTCCCTGGATAGTTCATTTCCATTAGGGATATTCAGGGGTATCTCTTTCTCGGTTCCCTTTCAACCCTCGACGCTGCTACTTTTACGCGACGGTATTCCGCCGGCTATCACTTCATTACTTTTGGCAGACTCTAATTAAGGTCGGGTTCTCTTCTAGGCAGGAAAGCGGAGAGCATGTTTGTAGAGGGGGTAGTGCATTACTTGATATATATATATATATATATATATATATATATATATATATTATATATATATATATATATATATATATATATATATATATATATATATATATATATATATATATATATATATATATATATATATATATATATATATATATTTCAGTCGAGAAACATGCCAAGTGCCATTTTTAAAATATAATAAATCAAATTAAAAAATACTTTGACCCAGGATGGCGCTTGGCATGTTTCTCGACCAGTAATGGAACTTTCAGATAATGTATATATCTTAATAACAAAAACTGTGAGAAATATGTAACGGAACAAGAAAGAAAAAGAGAAAAAATGGAAATTACCTAATTAACTTTTACATGAAAGGAAATATATCGTGGGGGTGAAGCGAAAAGTAATGAAAAAGAAAGGTCACAGAAATTATCCCTCATTTGTGGACGCCCGAAAAAATGAGTCGGGAACGAAATGAGAGAGAAAAAAAACTCATTGAACATTTTTTTCCTCCATGGAATTAAAATGTAGTATTTAAACAAGAACAAAATGAAAAAATGGCATGACGAACTGAGACTGAAAGTGAATGACGTATGAATAACTATTTCTTCATGAGATGTAAAAAGGATCGCAAAAATATTACGGGGATTCTTTTTATAATTTTAGCATTAAGCAAATTAGAATAAAAGTCCGTCGACCAATATCAGATATTTTAGAATTCATTTCAATCTCTGCTCCGGAAATATATGTAAATATTACATTAACACTTCATACAGTATAACACCTGGCATTTAAAATATATGCAAATACAACATTAATATTCCATTCAGTAAAAGACCCAATGTCCGGAAACGAAGAGATCGCATTTAAAGTTCGACAGAGGTCAGTATATATAGTTTACACTACAGGCTATTTAATTCGTTTACGAAGTTAAAACATCTTACAAGCAAATGAATAGTTACGAAACATCCTCTCCCTTCAAAGATCGCATTTAAAGTTCGACAGAGGTCAGTATATATAGTTTACACTACAGGCTATTTAATTCGTTTACGAAGTTAAAACTTCTTACCAGCAAATGAATAGTTACGAAACGTCCTCTCCCATCAAAGGTAGCTAAAATGGATTACAATTCCCATAAAAATACAATAATAGTCTTTATTTGTAAAGTGGATTTGTTTCTTTAGATATTACGATAACATTCTGACACAAATATTTCTTTATTTAATTACGTTCAATTCACGAGTGAAGACCATAATAAGCAAAGAAAAGTATTATCAAAGGAAAAGTATAAGGTACATTCTAAAGATGATATTCTTCTTAACAGCCTTCTCCAGTTAGGAATATAAAGGTCTTTGCCCCCCACCCACTTTCTAGCCATTTACTTTACCTCCGTTCCGGATTTATTTCTTCAGTCTTGCTGCCCAACCTCTCTAACTATTACCAGTCAGTGCAACTGCGTTTTTTTTCCCGCTCCAACTTTAGATCCTTGAAATTCATCTCCTTCAGTTTCTGGATCTCTTCGTCAGCCCAGTGGTCAGGCTAAACCACTTTAATAATAATGATCTTACTGTCCAGCCAACCCAACCTGCTCTTGTCGCTTGAGCGCCGAGTGGCCGAAAGTAGCCTACGGTAGTGCTTGGCTGGGCAGCAAAAATTTCACCAAATCATAAAAACATCAAGAAAGGTGCGAACAATCCCGGAACAATTTCACACTTTCCGTCGCAATTTGCTCCTCGCTCTCTGTTTCCGAGGCCGAGATGAAAAACGAGAAGAGCAATTTCAGCCCTCATTATATTACTTCCCTTTTACTCTCCAGTAATTCCGGACGTGTTGAGCGAGCGTAGAATTTCCGCGGCATTTCTTTCGTGACGAGAGACATCTTCCCGCCGCACGGGAAATTTAATTTGTCGCGGCTGGGAAATTTGGATAATGTGCTGAATTCCTTCTTAAAGGTAATGCTCAAAGTCTTGTTATTGTTATTGTGCTATTTATTTTTTATGTGGTCGCACGATTTAGTTGACTTTCTTGTCCTTTTTTGGAAATGTTTTATTTTCGGATGAAGAATATTGAGGCTTGCATTATATAATGAGCAATGTTACGCTACCATTTTTATATATCTGTTCGTAATAACAGACGATGTTAGGGAAAATCACCAGAAATTTAAATATAAGGAAAAATACGCATCCTTAGAAAAAAAAACCTTTCACATCCGAACGGTTTTTGGAAATTGCACGTTATCGTATTTTCTGAGGTTGTGACGATGGAGAGAGAGAGAGAGAGAGAGAGAGAGAGAGAGAGAGAGAGAGAGAGAGAGAGAGAGAGAGAGAGAGAGCTGATTCATATGGAGGAAAAGAAAAAGAATGTCTGAGAGAATTGACAATGGATACAGAAAAAGAGAGAGAGAGAGAGAGAGAGAGAGAGAGAGAGAGAGAGAGAGAGAGAGAGAGAGAGAGAGAGAGAGGTCCTCATAAATCAAAGCCGATGATTTGCTGACAGAGAGCGCAGAAAAGTTCGGGAGTCCGAGAGGAGGATTTCTCCTCTTCAAATCATTAAAGGAGGACACTGAGGACATTATCTTGTCATGTGATTTGTTCCTGCGTCATGAGAGCCGCAGATACGACGTCGGATGATGGACGCGTTCTCTGGGAGTGATAAAAAAGACATCATCTCTTCATGGCGGACGATAAAATGGGAGGATTCACTTTCGAGAAAAAGATTCCATACCTAAGATATTAGTCCATATCTGAGGCTGAAATAGAAGAGTTTATTGTCGATGGGAATAAGATGTCTCTGCGTCTGACGTTTTTATCTATTTTAAAGCAAAATAGAAAGATTTTTTAAAAATAAAATTAATAGGAGGACTGATGGAATAAACTTTGTAGGAGGATTAACAAAATAGTTTTTATAGGAGGATTTATAAAATAAACCTTATAACGAAATTAAACCGTTGCTAACTGGATTTTCCAAGTGGTTTTAATCAAGTCAGTTATTTTTAGCATACTCTGATAACTGAAAATAAATGGTGAATTATCATTTATCAATGGGAAATAGATGTTTCTATACCTGCTATTTTTGTCCATGGTTTAAACCAATGATTCATAAAAACGATTTTCAAAATAAGTTTTAGAGCTAAATGGAACCATTGCTAATTTGATTTGTCATCAACTAGTTATTTTTCACGTCAGTTATTTTTAGCATACTCTGATAATTAAAGAGAGAGAGAGAGAGAGAGAGAGAGAGAGAGAGAGAGAGAGAGAGAGAGAGAGAGAGAGAGATTCATAAGGAGGAAAATAAAAAGTCATAGAGAACTGAAAATGGATACAGAGAGAGAGAGAGAGAGAGAGAGAGAGAGAGAGAGAGAGAGAGAGAGAGAGAGAGAGAGAGAGAGAGAGAGAGAGAGATTCATAAGGAGGAAAAGAAAAAAGTCAGAATTGAAAATGGATACAGCGAGAGAGAGAGAGAGAGAGAGAGAGAGAGAGAGAGAGAGAGAGAGAGAGAGAGAGAGAGAGAAATGTCTCGATATCTGAAATTGTTGTCCATGGTTTAAACCAGTGAATTGTAAGAGGATTTTCGAAATGAGTTTTGGGGCCAAATGATACCATTGCTGACTGGATTCATCATCAGGTAGTTTTTTTCACGTTAATTATTTTCAGCATTTGCTAGTAACTGGGAAGAAGTGGAGAATTATAATTTGTTGGTTATATTACGTTAAATGACAGGACACTATTTAACAAAGGTAAATGATGCATGGAAATGTCCTCATTCAGTCAGTCGTATAGTGATATAAATAATCATTATATTTTATGTCGAGAATTTAGATTGTATGTTTACACTTAATTTCGGAAGAGAGTTTGACGATACAACAAAGAATCTTTTTTTTAGTAGTAGTAGTAGTAGTAGTAGTAGTAGTAGTAGTAGTAGTAGTAGTAGTAGTAATAATAATAATAATAATAATAATAATAATAATAATAATAATAAATACGTTTTTAGTTACCGTCTAATAATAATAATAATAATAATAATAATAATAATAATAATAATAATAATAATAATAATAATAATTATAATAATAAAAATAAATACGTTTTTCAGTTACCTTCAATAATAATAATAATAATAATAATAATAATAATAATAATAATAATAATAATAATAATAATAATAATAACATGATTTTAGTCTCGTTTTTTTTTTTATTTTAGGTAAAGACGAAATATTGCTAATTTGAGAAGCACCGCGACATGTCTTTTCGGGTAGACGCCCCAATAAACTAAATTTCCAGACTTCATACTTCACTATGGGTGAGATACTAGCTAGAACTATAACCAGCCGAGTTCCAGAAACTGAAAATAATCAGGAGATCGACATCATTCGAGAAAAGTGCTTCCACACCTAATATATTTACGAAACTTTTCCCGACACATCAGTGGCACTTAACGTAATTACAAGTGCTTTTCTCAAGTAAGAATAGCCAAATTTAACTCTTGAATATTTGTTACTTATTGCCTTTTATTTTGTCCACTTTTTAGTTCTCTGTAACAGAAACTATTGTGACGGCTTTGTCTGTCCGTCCGCGCTTTTCCTGTCCGCCCTCAGTTCTTAAAAACTACTGGGGCTAGAGGGCTGCAAATTGGTATGTTGATCACCCATCCTCCAATCATCAAACATAACAAATTGCAGCCCTCTAGCCTAAATAGTTTTTATTTTATTTAAGGTTAAAGTTAGCCATAATCGTGTATCTGGCAACGCTATAGGAAAGGCCACCACAGGGCCGTGGCTGAAAGCTTCATGGTCCACAGCTCATACAGCATTATACGCCGTACAGAAAACTCGATTTTGCCGGAGAAACTTCGACGCATTTTTTACTTTTTTTTAGAACTGATGATTGCCAAACTTCTTCAGAAACGGGATTAATGAAAAAAAGGTTTTCATCAATGGAATTTCTAATGAAACTTAGAATTCTTTGACATGACTTACACTAAAGAACGAGAAGATAAATATTCTAAAGTTCCAAGTAATTTTTGGCGCATGAAACTGTTAAATTGCCCACCGAAACAAAAGAGCAACACTTACTCGCAATTGGAGATGTCTCTGCCACCATTACTGGGAAACAGAGTGCGAATTATACGTTTTCGTATAAATTCCAAATGCAATTTCATAAAAGCTCCCTGATGAAGTGTTATGAGTTTCTACTCTTAGCAAGGGTCGTCACAAGAAGATAATAAACATGTAATATTCATTTGATTAACACGGCAGCAGTCTTATTGCCTAAAAGGCCGCGGGGAAGCCCAAACATATACCCCTGACTTACTGCACAAGAAAAATACTATAATGAAGAACCAGTTTCCATATTTTTTATATAACGAGTGAGTTCGTTGTTCTCTTCATATAATGACTGATTCTGTTATCATCAGTGCTCTAGTGGTATATGAGGATAAAAAACTTCAGTTCAAATGTTTAATTACTAGTAAACGGAAGGACAGTAAAGGTTCAGGTTTTTCTCCGGCAAGAATCTTAACATAGTAGTTTCCATTAAATTATTTTGCAGATAACATGCCAATACATATATGAAAATAATACACAACGGGTCATGGAAATTGGCTGGTTATTTACATGAGTGGTCATCACTTTGTTTACAATACTGGTAAGGAAAAAGTTCTTAAATTTATGTCTGTAGGTAATTACCAGGTAATGACGGCATGATATGAAAACACTCATCAAAAACGCCCATCCTAAAAGCATTTATAAAAATGTGTCTTAGTTTCACATTCAGTTATAATTATATTCGTTATTTCAGTAGGCAATTTTAGTTTTTCATTCTAATGAATGACATGAAGGAAAAGAGTACCATAATAATTAGCCTGAGATTATTATGTAGGGAAAATTAGGGACTGGTTCCTTAGGTGAATTTCCAAGTTAGAAAACAACATTGAAACTCATAAAGACATATTCAGTTTTTGCTTATTACTTGTAAAAATATCGATTCTTCACATTTTCTAGATTAGTTTAAGACAAGGGATAAACGCACTGACGGTCATTTCTGAAAAAATATTTCGCTCGAAGCTGGAAGATTAATTTTTAAAACCATGAATCATGCTTGAGGTATGAAAGTGGTCTTTTAATGATGCAGCCGAAAGCTTTCAACTATAGCTGGAAAATTAAAAGTGTTGTTGACTGAAAAGCACTCTCACCTTAGTGCAGTTAAGCATATCCAAATGTTACTAGACATGAATACAGTCCCCAGAGAAGTTAAACTCTTGATACGATGCTTATTTTGGCTTATTTGCTCCAGACCAACTCAAGTGGAATATTACAAGACTTTTGAATAGGCCAACGGTGAATAAGTACAAATTTGTATTCTAAGTAAGCTGCATATACGTCTTTTAATTTTCAAGCAATGCGAATGCACAAACGTAGTTTTGCAATGTCAAAGGATATCCAAGCTAGGAAAATAAACTTTGAAAAAATATCACCAAATGAGAAAGGTACGCAAAAATGTTCCTGAAGGCAATATTTCATACAGGATGAATAGATGAATAAATGACTGAGTTTTTGTTCCTCCAGCAGCGAACGGAGGCTGAAAGGAACAACTCACAATGAAAATGAATAGCGAATGCTCTGTCATTGTAAAAGTTCCTTTGTCGTTCACTGAAAAGGTAAATAAAGGAGCATCAGAGTACATTCGATTCCATTCCTGGAAATGTTTGCGTAGGATTCTGTACGAACCCCACAGCATATGCACTCTTTTTGTTTCGCTTTGCTCAGGGTAAAATTAAAATTAAGAGAATACCTTTTTTCTAGCAATAATTTTAGTATGAGTTATCCACATGACTGAGAGACTAAAGATTATGTTCTATCAAGGCGTTTCCACTAAAAAATAAGTGTTGTGAGGTCACGAAATTATTTTTAACCTTGAAATTAAACTAGAGGTGAAAATAATTAAGTTAATGTTAAATCAATGTAATTAATAAAAAAAATGTGAGTTGACTGATATATCTGATGTTATAAACTCATATGTATCTCCCGTGCTTTTTTAAAGATAACCTTTTAAATCCTCATTTATCGCATGTTCTACTGAATTTTCTTCTAAAATAATATTTTACTTCAACAAGAATACAAATCAGAAAACTGGAGCCATGCAGCATATTCTTTATGCATTTGCAATTTGCATATGATAGCATGTTCGCTAAATTCCTCGCTTGTGCTGATACATATTCAGAGCATTTAATGGTAACTTTGAGCGCAATGAATAAGCAATCAGATAAGAAACATGCAGCTTACTTGAGACTGCTTGCATGCAAATGGCTTTTTGGAATTCCTGTGGTGTATTAATAATAATAATAATAATAATAATAATAATAATAATAATAATAATAATAATAATAATAATAATAATAATAATAAAATTAGAAGCACCATGAAACCTGTTAAAGCATATCTTAATGACATGAAACCTATATATATATATATATATATATATATATATATATATATATATATATATATATATATATATATATATATATATATAGATATATGATAGATAGACAGATAGATATTTATGATAGATATAGATAGATATATAAATTTATGTAAATAAATATATACATATATAAATAAATATATATATATGTATGTATGTATGTATGTATGTATTATGTATGGGTGTGTACGTATACTTCGTAGCTTTCCAACAGAGAAATATATGTTGTTAGTGAACTGAAAATTTAAATCAAAGCTCGGAACCAAAAGTAACTCTCAAACTTCGTTAAATATTCAGAACCTTCAGGTAAATATTACCTATGCGGAATGAATTATTCAGGATCGAAACGTTGAGATCGGATAAAGAATTTGGTCGTAGTTCCGTTGTAGATGCGACCCTGAATCGACAACCTACAACACTTGGTAAACCTATTCCAGACATCTGGAAAAATTAGCTGCAAATTCATTTCGCATTCCTAGGAACGCATTGTTCCCGCCGCTGCGAGTGGCACAGGTTACGCACTATGCTCTATTTCGTAAAATGTAGGAAAATATTATTTCGTAAAAATATTATAGGAAAATAAACCTCACAGAACTGATCCGTGCGGAACACCAGGCAGGAAAGATTTAGACTGATTTAAAGCTCCATTCACGAGTTTTATCTTTTTGTGCTGGTCAGTAATGCGGATGAACTGAGAAATGAAAATGATATATGCATAAAAAAGTACGATAAATTTTATATTATTATTATCACTATTATTTTGTTGTTGTTATTCTTGTTGATGTTCTTCATGTTAGTAAGAAAAATGAATTGACAAAGACCAATTTATCCATGCGAAAAGTACTGTAAAACTTATACAAAATCAAAATATCCTACAAATGAATTGGAATATTCCTTTCTTATAAAAGGAACATCGTTGGTAAGTTATTGAGATTGGCAGAAAGTAACTGGAATGCTTTTAATTATCATCTGATAACAATTAAAACATTTATTCACAAAAGGTCTAAGTCTTCACAGCTGTTATGATGTCAACTATCAAATTTTAACTAAATATTTTGGGACTAGCATTTTGGCCGATGTTGCATGAGAATCATTCTAAAAATTCTGAATCATGCATTTGCATGAAACTGAAACACATGGAATTATACATCAAAGATTCAAACAGCATGAAAGGCAGCTAGTCATTGCTTTTCCTTTGTTTAATTTGCATATCTAAATGTTATTAAAAATGGACTCAGTCCCCAGAGAGTGTAAATGTTCGGTGTGACTTTGCTCTAAGTTTACTCATTCTTCGATTCTGCTGATGTCTGTGTAATCCAGAGTGAGTGAAAATTTATATAATCTTTGAGCAAAACATTGTTGAATATACGATTTATTAATTACTAGAATTAATAAATGAAAAATCCATTTGTTACTGTAAGTATTTATTACAAAAGAAAAACAAACAACTTTGCCATAATGATAAACGACCATTCACACAACGTGAAAATAATAAAAAATATTAAACAAAAAATATGACTCATAATGTGTTAATGTTAATAATAGCTGAGGAAATATTTATAGCAGCATTAATCTTGAAAAAGGGTAAAACACCTAACTGCAGAGTGTTTCCTCCAACAACAGTTTAATTGCTATAACCGAATCAAGTCTTTAACAAAACGGAATATCAGTTGAATGGCACTTTTCACAGCGGCTATAAAAGTGGCTATAAACAATGAACGACGCTTTATAGTGCGAAAATCTCATTCGCGTACTAAACAGGACACTGACGAACAACAGAGGGTTCTGTTTCCGTTTGAAATGTGTTTTGATGTAGCATTTAATGCCTGAAAATGTTTGTGTAGAATTCTGTGATGAATCCCGGGGCGAGTCTCTTTCAGTGATTTTGCTTTGTGTCTCGGTAAGAGCATCAAAAAGAATAAACCTTTTCATAGTAAGTTTGAAATGGATAGGATAAATAATTTCCGTGAGCTTGTTCTTGCAGTAAGTCTGCACATTCTGTGTTGCTTTATCAGAAAATATCTGCAAGGTGGAATATATTGTGTATTAATAATTTTGGTATAAATATGTTTAGTTTGCGATGTTCGTAAAAATGATCATTTACTTGTGCTTTTCATAATTTTTTTTTTAAATGTGATATGTTGCATAATACTTTAAATTTGGGAATATAATAAGTAGCATTCAGTTTATGCCAACTGAAAGTCGTTAATGAGCACTTTTTATTAGTGAACAAAGTTTTTCTAATATATAATGGGGAACTATGTTGTTTAGCACCAAATCCAGTACATCTATAAAACCTTGATAAACTTTATACTTGAGATATCGAATAATTATACTTTATACTTGATATCGAATAATTAAAAATGAGAAATAATAGTAATTGCTTTTATATATATACATATATGTATATATATATATATATATATATATATATATATATATATATATATATATATATATATATATATATATATATATATATATATATATATATATATATATATATATATATATATATATATATATATATATATATATATATATATATATATATATATATAATAAATTAATGGCTGTATGTGTGTGTGTGTGTGTGTGTGTGTGTGTGTGTGTGTGTGTGTGTGTGTGTGTGTGTATGTTCCAGCATAACTCTGAAACGCATGGAGCAATTTCAACCAAACTAGGTATACATTTGACTTACTATCTGGAAAAAAATACTGCTGGAGTAAGACATCCCTAGCACCTAGAATAACCTGCATTCAGTTCCACACGTGTCTCCCTCAGTATTCAATGCTATATCCAACGGCATCAAGGGGCACGCATAGAATGTCATCGTGCGAGCGTAATAGTGACATTTTCCCATCTCTCAGCATTATGCAAAGATAAATAAGAGGCTGTGAAGTGGATGAGAGAATTTTTCACGTATTTCCTCTTCCTTTCTCCTCTGCTCCTCACTCTCTCTCTCTCTCAATCACGCAGCCTTATGCATGCGTGAACGAGAAGAATGGGGTCCTCGGTAAAGAAGGGAAAAAACGATGGGGCGAGAGTTTCACTCTCGTTTTCGTTTTTTTTTTAATTTCTTTTTTTGTACTTTGATAATGACGTGGAAAGGAAAGGAAGAGAGGACGTGAATAGTTTTGGGGGTTTATGTATGTGAATATATATATATATATATATATATATATATATATATATATATATATATATATATATATATATATATATATATATATATATATACATACATACCTGTCTGTCTCTGTCTCTTCATATATATATATATATATATATATATATATATATATATATATATATATATATAATGTGTGTGGGTTATACATACATACATATACATACATACACACACACAGAGCATGGCTTTTTCTCTACTCATTCTCTCGTTTATGTATTACTGCATCTTTCGTTTTATCAACCGTCTAATCCTGGTCTGGAGTGACACCTTGCGAAATGAAACGCCTAGAAAACATAAAGATGATTTTCAAGAAGCATGCCACTCTTTTAGACTTTTTGAAACTACAGACACTGAGAGTAAATTCTCAGGAGGCGAAGGATATACCAGCATGCTACAGCTTATATCCATGCATATATCTATGTATATCCGTACACAATTACATGTATAAAGAAACATAACTTGCAAACGATGGTCGTTCACCATCGACTGCACAATCAATAGGAGCTAGGTAAGGTAACATTACATCCTATTTCTCACTATCTCTCCACCTTCACAGCAAATGCAAAACTCAACCTTTATCATTTAGCAATACCTAACTAGTTTAGCGTACTCCCCTTCCACATGCATATAATATGCATGTGCATTCCTCCTAACGGGGGAATGCACATGCAAAGTAGAAATGTGCAAGGAACAGAAAATGGTGAGAATTAGTAAATAATGCTACAAAGTGAAGAGGAATTGAGAGAATGATGCTACTATATTGCACATGCTAATTGCAAGCGAGCATATAATGAATTAGTTGATTTTGACTCATTTAGAAGTCTGCATTGAAATTACCTCCTGTTAGTGTAGAAAAATAGAATCTATAAATTATTAACCCTAATGCACAATTTCCTAGAGACTGGAGATATGACACAGATTTGAATGAAAGATGTGTTAGTATTTGAAAAAAAAGGTCTTGTCAGAGATTAATGCAAAGGTTCTGATTTTGGAAAAACTGTTCTGATAACTTTGGATGGGAGAGTCCAGGAAATTATCATAATTTCTTGAATAATTAAGCATCGCTTTAATTAACCTTCTGCAGAAGTCATTGCTAATGGAAATGCTTTATTTTCATTAGCATTTTGACGTAATTCATAACTCCCTCTCATAAACGTTATGACCGTCAATAAAATATAAATTTAAACTGATCGTGACAATTTCAAAGTTTTCATTTTGTATTCCGCATCGTATAGACCAGTGGTTCTTAAACTTCTTATTGCCAAGCCCCCTATAAGAGTTGGTCCTTCCCTCCACGCCCCCCTTGCATCTACGAGTAAAATTCCCTCTCAGATTTAAAGGAAAATGAAAAAAAGAGAAAGAGAATGGGTTTGAGGGATAGGGAGGGAGGCTAGCTTTAACCTTAGATGAAATAAAAACTGCTAAGGCTAGAGGGCTGCAATTTGGTATGTTTGATGACTGGAGGCTGGATGATCAACATGCCAATTTGCAGCCCTCTAGCCTCAGTAGTTTTTAAGATCTGAGGGCGGGCAGAAAAAATTTAAAAAGTGCAGGGGACGGACAAAGCCGGCACAATAGTTTTCTTTTACAGAAAACTAAAACTACAATGAGGTCTTGAAAAATTTAAAAAGATATGAATGATCTAATATACTGTGTTCCTCCTCCTCAACTGATAATGTTTTGAAGACTAAACTGGTATTAATATTGTTACCCATATAATTTGAATTTCATTTGCGAATATATTTTGGAAGGATTTTGATAATTTTTGATTCATTATAGATCTCGAAAATAAATAGATGGGTTGATGTTGGCGAACGATTTACTATAAGGTTCGTGTGTGTTCCTACAAGATGGACTCTATCCATTTATTTGAAAATGAAAGCGAAATGTCTCTAAAAGTAAATAGAATGGCTCGTTTCAATCCTCCTGATTTAAATGCATTTACACAATGGTAAATGCAATTATAATTGTAAATGTCCCATTCTGAGTGGTAAAATAAAATACAGTTCATCACATAGGATTCCCCATGTAATAACAGAAATATAACATTATGATTCAATGTTATGACATGCCATCCAAGGAAGTCAGACATTATCTACGACATAGATCATGACATATATGGGATTTCTCTAAGTCAAATATCATCCGCTGAAAGAATACACATTTATAAAATCCATATTTGAACCATAATCCATACCACCCATCTCCAAACGACAGTACTATAATCCACTTCCCTAATTGAAACATTTCCCATAAATCTCGAAGAAGATTAAATATTTGCCAACCTAAAACCCATCTGCATAATGGGGTTATGCAAAAATGAGGGAGTTGTTAGAAGCTAGCCTTTCGTCCATTACCGATGAATAATGAAACGGAGGTCGGGGAATGAGAATAGCAATAAATATTCGAAAAAGTATTAAATTTTCAAGATTATTTCTTTCCATTAGTGAGTTGGCGTTCGTGACTGTAATCAGGAAGGCGTTTCCGGCCGAGAGGAGGGCTCAATGTCTACTAATGCAGCTTTTCTTAAATATGTTTCCGGGTCATGCAATGAGTTCGCAATCGATAGGAAAGCATTTGGTATTCATGTGTCTTGATGTGTGCTTAGGAATCACCTGCATAAGTAAAACTTTTTTTAATATATGTAAACGTATGAATATATTTATATTACAGTATATATATATATTATATATATATTTATTTACATATATATATTATATATTATATGTTATATATACATATAGGTGTATATACATACATAATATATCAAATATAAGGTAGCCCACTGAAACGCCAACATGTGGAAAATAAAGGCTATATTTCAGAGACCAAACTGTCTCTCTCCTCAGGCAAACAGTGAATGAGAAAAAAGTTACAGAAAAGCGGTATTTATACTAGAAGATCCATAGGTCAGCCGTTAAGTCACTCCAATTGACAATTTTTCTTTAATATTAACCTAATGCATATATATATATATATATATATATATATATATATATATATATATATATATATATATATATATATATATATATATATATATATATATATATATATATATATATATATATATATATATATAAATATAAAATCAAGCCACAGAAATATTTCCGGACAGTAATAATTAACGGATGTATGGTAATAAAAATCAGCAAATCTGAATAAATTTGTTTGCATAACGTATTGTGTCCAATAAGTTTTCTAAACGGTACACATTCAATAAAATCTGTGCTCCGACAAGGGAAATATATTTTTACT
>NC_089769.1:2982083-2997083 GCF_040412425.1 Macrobrachium rosenbergii | reverse complement strand
GATTTCTTGTTGAGAGACCAAACGTCTTATCGGAGATCGAGGAGATGAATTGTAAAAATAAGTGTCATTCTGTGTAATCCATCGTATCCAAAATGAGACTCCATATTATGACAGATTTGTTGCTTCTTCTTGATGAAACCATCAAAGAAAGGAGCCGGTTATACTCATCTTGATCTGAGAAGACTGAGATAGCCAATTAGATGCCCATTTCCTGGTCTCAAAGATATTCAAAGGATATTTTTAGTTTTCAGTAAAAGAAAACTATTGTGCCGGCTTCGTCTGTCCGTCCGCACTTTTTCTGTCCGTCCTCAGATCTTAAAAACTGCTGAGGCTAGAGGGCTGCAAATTGGTATGGTGATCATTCAGCCCCCAGTCATCAAACATACCAAATTGCAGCCCTCTAGCCTCAGCAGTTTTTATTGCATATAAGGTTAAAGTTAGCTATAATCGTGCTTCTGGCAACGATATAGGATAGGCCACCACCAGCAGTGGTTAAGAAAGATAGATCTGTTTTCGAAAGTAGATCTGTTTTGATTATATTATACGCTGTAGCGGCTGTACAGAAAACTCGATTGCGCCAAAGAAACTTCGGCGCATTTTTCACCTGTTTATTACTGGTCCTATGGTCTCCTCTCCTTCAAATGGCAATTTATTTCAGTTGCATTTTAAACTTTATTTTAGACTTTACAGAGTATTTTTGATTTTGCTTGTTGATCAATTCTTTTACGTTTTTATCATTAATATCTGGTTTAATTTTTATTTTTATAATATTCCTTCTTCAGCATAATATTATGTATTGCACGTTGTCTAAAATCCATGAATATATTAACATTCATTACTATAATTCGAATGGCAGTTGACGCATCGTACAAAATTATTTTATCAAAAGTATACTCGTCTATATCTGTTAACTTTAGAAATACAAGTTTAAAATGAACTTTCAATTTCTAAAAAAAAATAATTATTCAATTTAAGCTGCTTTTAAACATTTGAGTATTATAGATATATTACATATTTTTTCTTAACTTGCTAAAGCTTCATATTAGGTGGCTTATATTTAATTACCCAATGATTCTATAATACCGTACAAATGATTTTCAAACATCTCTATATTGTAATTCGATCAAAGTAATAGGCTAATGGATAATGCTTCATTGCAGCTTTTCCCAAAGGGCAGAAACTGTACGTTTCATGTCCTTCAGAATTGAGTATTTTTCCTCGCGTCGAATAGCTTTAATCACTTCCACTGAGATGAAGCTGCCAAGTTAATCTAATAAGATTAAAATCTGTTTATTAGAAACTTCTCTTTCTCCTCTCGCTATTGCGCATGCTTAGTAATAGGAACATCTTTCTCAGGATGGCATCGTAAGACTGAATTTTGAAATGGAACCCAGAATGATGTCGGTACTATATTTCAAGTACTGGACTAGAGGAAATTCTCATGCAACCTGAAATTTCACGGGATAGATAGATTACGAAGATTAGAAACACCTTAATTTTCTTTTTTTAGTGATACGGAAGAGGTCGAAACCATAGAGATAATGAGAGAGAGAATATTAGCGAGTAATCAGTCATTTCTACTTAACAAACGTGATGTTAAAATGGATAACCCAGTCGCTTAATTTATTTGATCAGCAAAAATGGCAATTTTTGTAATATTCTTTCGGTTTTACGGAGCTTCTTAGAAATGAGAGCTTACCTTGCTTATTTTGATTTTTCTCGCTCTGTCTCGATTTCTCTTTCAGAGAGAGAGAGAGAGAGAGAGAGAGAGAGAGAGAGAGAGAGAGAGAGAGAGAGAGAGAGAGAGAGAGTTGGTGTTTTGGGCAGTTTAATCCAACAAAAGGGATTACTGCTGTCTTTCTTTATCTTTCGAAGCTTGGTGCGATTAACAGTGAATATGACACATTATACTCAGCGCATGTTGTAAGTAGAAAACACGATAGCCTTTAGAATTCTACACAATAGCAAGAAAAATTAACCAGAGACGCTTGTTAACAGATGATTAAAAATATTTGTAAGAAATTTTAAAAACTATCCATTTTTAATGACGGTATTTCATCAACACTAGATAATTATTTATGTGACAAATTTCCCACTTAATTTTAAAAAAACAAGTAAAAAACGAGCCGAAGTATCTTGGGAGCAATCGAGTTTTCTGTACAGCCGCTACAGCGTATAATCAAGGCCACCGAAAATAGATCTATCTTTCGGTGGTCTGGGTGTAATGCTGTGCGAGCCGCGGCCCATGAAACTTTAACCACGGCCCGGTGGTGGCCTGTCCTATATAATTGCCAGAAGCACGATTATGGCTAACTTTAACCTTAAATAAAATAAAAACTACTGAGGCTAGAAGGCTGCAATTTGGCATGTTTGATGACTGGAGGGTGGATGATCAACATACCAATTTGCAGCCCTCTAGCCTCAGTAGATTTTAAGATCTGGGGGCGGACAGAAAAAGTGCGGACAGAATAAAGTGCGGACGGACTGAAAAGCCGGCACAATAGTTTTCTTTTAAAGAAAACTAAAACTGAAAGATAAAACGACTGACATAGCAAAAAAAAAAAAAAAAAAAAAAAATTCCCTGATTTCATCCGTCAATGTCCATTTTTACTTCGCAAAACTTACGAGGCATCGATGCATATTTTCAATTTCATGCTCCCGAAACTCTCATTTCGCAACGGTTCTTGTGCAGTGGTCGTCGGCGGCGTCCGCTGTAAATCGGCTTTCATCAGAATCAGTTCAGCGACCGATGCAATATGATGATTTCTGACGGTGGGAAAATGATTCTGTTTCTGGGTCCGGTCATAGTGCATTTCCTCTATTTCACTGTGATGATGTTGTGTGTGTGTGTGTGTGTGTGTGTATATATACACATGTATATGTATATATATAATTTATATATATATATATATATATATATATATATATATATATATATATATATATATATATATATATATATATATATTATATATATATATATATATAATATATATATATATATATATATATATATATATATTCATTAAATAGAAATTGATGAAGTGTGTAAAATACATTGCATATATATAAGACATTAGTCCAGGTATAAATGAGGAAATTTCTCAATGATAAGAATTGTATAGAAATACATTCATTCATACATACATACATACATACATACATACACACCTCACATGAACACACATATATATATACATATATATACATATGTATGCATGTATATGTGTGTTGTTTGTATGTATGAATTTCTATACAATTCTTATCACTGAGAAGTTTCCTCATGCATACCTGGACTGACGTCATATATATATGCACCCCTACATTTTACATTTCATCATACTTGTTAATGAATAAATAAAATTACTATGAACGCCATACACATCATACACGATCTATTATGTACAAAACGAAAAGCAATATGTACCTGATACTTCTCACCAAACTTCCATGCATATTAAAGTCTCGTCAGTTATTTTCCAATAGCAACATACCCATCTTTTTAAACAGGAGCAGAGTCATGCAATTAGCAAACCTTTGCAAGTTACAACAGCTAATACTCTGGCGATTTGGTATATACGCTTGGCAAAGAACAAAACGGGGATGAATTTGGTGGTTACATCCGAACACGTACAACAATAATCAATTCATCATTCCTACCAAGGGACTTCAGACGTGGAACTCGCTTTGTCTCTGTCTCATAAATTCTCAGAAATACTGCAGGGGCGGGTGCATATATCAACTGACTGATATTGAATTAATTCTCCCCTTCGGAGTAACTAATACCGAAAAGTAACTGTGCAAGGCGGGGCCTTCTACCACGGCGAGGAATCAGGCTTGTTAATCATGGTCTCTGAAGGCAAACCAGAAATTCAAAATTGTTATTTAGTTTCTATCCTACCAGAAGTATTAAAAATAACTATTAACTCCAAGAAATATTATATTTATTTCGTTTATTCTTATAGCAACACATTATTCTCTAAAAAAAAATGAATGCCATATTGCCTAACACAAATTATTTTTCAAAAATTAATTAGAAAAATGATACGTTGCCCAGAGAGTGGAGATTTAATAGTTTCATCTTTAATTGTAAGTCCAAAATAAAACGGACACATTAATGATACCAGTATCACATTTTTATTATCATCGGGTAAATGGGTTTGCTTATTGCCAAGAGGGGTGCCTCATAACACTTCATCAGGAAGCTTTTATGAAATTGCATTTGGAAATTAAACACGTCCTACGTTTCACAGCACTGGTCACACGGACACTTCTAATTACAGAGAACAAATGTAACTCTTGTTAACTCGATTCACTTCGTGCAGTAATGAACTACGTGAAGAATCTTTATTTTTAATGTAATTCGCGCTGGATAACCTATTTGATGGAAAATAGATTTTAAATCGTCCCTCCTATTCCATAATCTTAGCATTTCTAGTTTATAATACTTGTTTTCATGATCTTATTTCTGATTTGATCATCCCCACGGTGACTTTTCGTCGAGAGAGAGAGAGAGAGAGAGAGAGAGAGAGAGAGAGAGAGAGAGAGAGAGAGAGAGAGAGAGAGAGAGAGAGAGAGAGGGTTACAAAGGCTGTGTTGCCATCTAAATAAAATGATGCCTAGTTTCTAGTAAAACAGTTTTTCTTTTTGATTTGATTGGCAATATTAACTGTCACAATATTCATAGCATTGGTGAATAGAAAACTGACCAATAGGCTACATTCTTAGAATTTCTGTGGCGTATTTTCTTTTTTTATGAGAAATTTACTCCCAAAGCCCTTTATTTATTAGATTTGTATATAACATAACCAAGTTATTTTATCATCGTTCCGGCGTCATTCATGCCAAGGACTGCAACTAAGTCAGTTAGAGGCGTTAATTGACGCGAATAATGAAGTTATTAAATGTTTTTCACCGAGTGTTATTTTAGCGACTCAATACCACTAGATTATTCTGTGTATGGTCGATACATTTTCAATGTAGCATATTCCAAAGTACGTTACGTAAATGTAATAAAAAAAATTAACAAATGAAATGTAGAACATAGCAATTCTAAAATATATTTCCAATGATTAAATTTATCCACGGTCATTTCGCTCCCAAAAGCACACGAAGCATCGATACATATTTCAATTTTGGGTTCCTGAAATTCTCATTTTGCAATGATGCCATCGCCGCGGTCGTTGGTGTTCGCTGTAAATTGGCTTTCATCGAATTCTGATCAACGAATGATGACTAGCCTTCAAAATATTATTTTATTTCTGTTTTAAGGTTTAATGAAAATCCACCCCACCCCCTCTTTTAATCAGTATGATGATATGCAATCTGTTTATGTGTAAGTTCATTATATGGGTTGCACTTGGTTGGATAAGGGAAGAGACGTCCTTGAAATGATTTTTTACCAATTTTTCTATGCATAATTTTTAGTAAACATCGACGCTTTATTGTCGTTAGTATAATTAATACTGTTAGGAAGGAGGCCTTTTCTTTAAATTCCATCACACAAGGAGGAAAGTTGCCTTATTTTTCAGAATACAGAAACTTAACGAACACTAAAGACAAAGTACAGTTAAGCATTCGAGGCTAAACTGTCTCCAGTCAACGTATGAACCTGGCATAGATGGCAGATTTCGTTAATTTTCAAAAGTTCTCTTTTCCACCACTGTCGTACACATCAACAAGTAGGACTCCCAGGCGAGGTCTCACAGTCACATCGTGCGTCTGGCAGCAGAGTTTCCCTTTGTGTGACGGGAACGGGGCTTCTTTCAAAGTTCTTTGGTACACCGTACAAGCTCACAGTGTCTAAGAACCTCTTCAGGGAATGGCAAGATATTCTAGTCGCCTCTGGAAACTTTTCCAATATTCTGTTAACGGTGGAAAAGCTCTCGGCTTCTAGGGAGGCTACGTCTTCATTGGTAAAGGTTATTTTCAAAACGTCAATAAGTTCTACCGTGCATTTTCACGAGAAACCTGTGGGGACGTATGAATCCAGAAGTTTCTTCAAGTCTTTTCGTACTTCGTATGTAGAGGGGAGCCTCGTCTGTCATGATGGGTCTCAGGGGATTCACAGCCTTGGGACTTTTCGCTATTCCGTAGCAATAACTAAGGTCGTGGTCTTCAATAGCTATGGGGAACCTGAAGTCGACCTGAGTAGCTTTGGCGTTCGACACCAGATGACTGATTTGTTTTTAAGTTGGTCACTCAGATATATAGTTCATCTCCACTCTATTCAAAATGTGGATACTTCTCTGATATATCCAAGTAAACATAAAAAGGAGTAACTATTTACAACAACAGCTCATAAATCAGATGTACTTGCTGGCGTTTACCCGTTGCCATGGAGACTGGTGTTTGCATCGTGTGATGGCTTAAACAAGAATCCTAGAGTAGAAAAAGTAACATGAAAATGCTTTATTTACGATTATAAAAAAGATACCTATAATACCATAATTCCTACAGAAAGGTTTATTTTCGAATTTCTGGTTATACAATATTTGTCTTTTCGGTAAAACTGTTACGAGAGAGAGAGAGAGAGAGAGAGAGAGAGAGAGAGAGAGAGAGAGAGAGAGAGAGAGAGAGAGAGAGAGAGAGAGACTTTGACGTAGGTTTTCAAATACACCTGATACCTTATGCTTATATTCATCTCTATACATATACATACATTCACACACACATATATAAATAAATAAACAAACAAACAAATAAATAAAGAAAGAAATAAATAAATACACAAACAAATAAATAAATAAATAAATAAACAAATAAATAAATAAATAAATATATATAAGTATATATATATATTATTTATTTATTTATTGATTTATATATGAAGCATGGCCTCATCTCAGTGTGATGCAAAGGACCTCTGTGAAATTCCGCTATTTATGCCTCTCCCGTGCTTTGTCATCTACAAATCTCCACTCATTTCCAGCCTCCCTTCTCACAGTTCTCATCCAAATGTGTACGCGTCTTCTTCCCGTCCGGTAACCACTGTCACATATCATTCTCCCAGGGGTTGTACGAGACACATCCATCTCCCCCCTTTTCTGAATTTCAGTCTGTTAGTTTGCCAAATATTATTCACACTGTATATTGTTTTAGTCTTCACTAATTTCCAACTATCAAATCACTCACCGAATAATGAAACATTCAGTTTCATTATTACTTTCGCTGTTTAATGTTATTTCCTTCCTTTGTGCATTCTCAGTCCTCATTACTTCTATTTTTTAGTATATTTATTTTGAGTCCCATTTCTCTGGATATACGATGCATTAAATTAAGCGAGTTTTGTGGTGTTTTGCTGTTAAATACAGCATCATCTGCATATTCGCTGTCTGCCGTGCGAAAAGTCAAACGATATTCGTGAAATCATATTCCCTTGCAGCGTAATGCCTTTTATTGCAAATTAATTTGGCAAGATCACATCAGCAAAAGTCATCAGGAGAGGGATTTTAAACTCCATGCAATTTCTTGTAACAAATAATGAAGCATTAACAAGTAATGAGGCATTAACATATAATATATATATATATATATATATATATATATATATATATATATATATATATATATATATATATATATATATATATATATATATATATATATATATATATATATATATACATACATACATACATACATACATACATTATATATATGTGTGTGTCGTTTTATAAAAAGTATTCAAGAACCATTCAGAAAAAAGTAACTTACGTAAGTTTACAGCAGTTCCCATGGTGACATGTTTACATCGGCTCACAGTGTTGCCATGAGCTCTGAAATGAAAAGTAACACCTTTAAATACTTTCGGGATTAAAGCCAACGAAAACGCAGTCATACCATAAATATATACACATGTGTATTTCAAATAAACCGTCAAATAAAGAGAACACAATCACCTGTGAACCAAAGATAAAATAAGACTGAGATCTTGTACAAGAAGGATTGGCTACAGTGCATCTTTCCCATTCAAAAACTATGATAAAAGGTGAACTGGTTACCCTTCAGATGAATTAAATCCGAAATAAAGGGAAATACAGAAAGGTAATATTAATCATGATTTAATGCCACAAAATGTCATCATATTTCACAACTCTGATAATCATGGACGTGAGAAATTTCATTAACCTTTGAAGAATTCGCCTACAAAAAATTATTTACTTGTGACAAATGGCAAAAATACCGAAGTAGTAACGAGTCGACCAATCAGTGGTAATATAAATGACATCACCAACAGCCAATCATAGGCGAGAAACTTTCCCGAAAAAAAGTTACTCACGAGGTTCTTCGCGTCTTATGGGGCACTGTTTGAGAACCCCCAAATCAACCGCATTTTCAATACTGACTTGAAAGATTTCATTAGTCTTTTAAATTTAATTTTTGGGGTTGCAAACGTGAAAGTGTGAAAGTGTCAAGTGTATTTTAGGTTGTTTTAATTTTTTCATGTGTAATAATCAATATTGGATTTACTATATTCGTCTCATTGAAATGTCCTACACTTTTATTTTTTAAACTGTCAACTGTGTGTACATGCAATGTGACATAAACTACACTATATGGATCATAAATCCTAATACAGATATCGCTAACTGGTTGATTTGTATGAGCTAACGTCACAAATAGAGTTATTTACTAATATAATTTTTTTACCTTCATTTTTTTCTCAGCAAATGCTTTGTTATAATTCTGTAATACTGAAGCTTCATTAACAAACTATATCAAATAAATCAGCACCAAGTTTCATCTGCTCAGTTTTATTTTTGTGTTGATAAGATAATTCTGCTTTCCGCAGTGAGTGTTGCATTGTCAATCAAATTCGCGAACAAAACGTGGAAGCTTCTCTTCATAAGAGAATTAAATGAAATGCAAATAATAATCTTCGTAATATCAAGTGTTCATATCTCTGGCTCACGCATCAATTCACACTTATTATAAGCTCCCACGCAAATGTAATTTCTGTCAAAATGTCAATGTATATTTAAATCGTCTATTTGATATGTAAAGCTAGCCCATAAAATGACAGCATTCCCTTGTCTTTCTTTCTCTCTCTCTCTCTCTCTCTCTCTCTCTCTCTCTCTCTCTCTCTCTCTCTCTCTCTCTTTTGCCTCACAACCGAGTATCACGTAATCGATCCTCGTTCCGAGCGAGAAAACAAAAACATCATGGTCACCCTTTCAGAAATATACAACAAACTCCAAGCAGAACTATTGACAGAACTAGTTTCCAGCCTATAACTCGACGCGTCTGTGAGGAGAGAGAGAGAGAGAGAGAGAGAGAGAGAGAGAGAGAGAGAGAGAGAGAGAGAGAGAGAGAGAGAGAGAGATAACATACATCACTGACCAAACAGCATTTATCAGTGCTGTGTCAGAATATGTACCATCACATCGTAATTAACAGCTTTAGTGCACAGTCGCATTAATCTTTCCCCGAGCGAGGTAAAATCCTTCATCGGATATTTATCAGAATCTCGATTTAATACACTTTACTTTTATTTACAGCAAATCGGCCTCATTTACGGGATTCGCAGATGCAGGGAAACAGTTATGAACATTATCAATGCAATTGAGTGATCATTACTGGCATTAATCAATGAAAGTCCCTCTGATGAAGGATAATTATATGCTCCACTTTTAAAGGATCAAGCTGAAAAAATTATTGCCCAATAATAATAATAATTACAACCAATATTGTCTGCCCATTGTGCATTCAGGGATATGCTGTTATTGTTGTTTCAGATGAATCTGGTTTCACAGTCATGCTTGAAATTTTAGTGAAGTGAAAATGGAAAAGATGGTGACAATGAAAGGAACGGTTGAAAGACACATAGGAAGTCCTGGTGAATCGGAGATAGACACTAAGAGAACAAACTTAAAATTGAAAATTGAAGTAGCACTGACAATTGTAACCTAAGTTACAAAAGTAGGAAAAGTTTACATTAGACTATTAAAATCATCGGGTCGGCAGTACCAAAAAATGAAACTAATAGTAAGAAATAATATATATAATATATATTATTATATATATATATATATATATATATATATATATATATATATATATATATATATTTATTTATTTATTAAAGAAAATGTTACAGTAGATATTATCCTATAAAATGCAATGACAAACGGAGAATAATAGCCATGTATTTAATCCATTAGACTTTGGTAACAATGCAATAGTCATTGTTTGGGGGTACGAAAAGTTGTCTCTGCTAGAGAAATAATCGAGAGAACTTTGAAATTACTGAATAATAGAACCAGTAAAATCAATGGTACCAACATCAGTGTAATGAAAAAAAAAACTATTGCCATGTGGGTGCCCTCGTTCCCTTTACCCTGATAATGTCGCTTATACAAAACCATTCGCAGTGCTAAATTTCTATTCCAGAGCAGCTGATCTAAATTTTACTTACTATTTTACTTTTTATCCTTTTACTTTACCTCCATTCGCCCCCCTTCCTTTCCCGCGTTGCGTCGTCAAACCTCTCTAACTATTATTAGTCAAATTGTAGGATTATTTCCCATTTCCATCTTTCGATCCATATATCTCACCTCCTTTACTTTGCGGAGTTCGTTATCCTGTCGTCGAGTCCCCTCACTTTCCTCTGATAAACACTAAATGGTCGAAACTGCCCCAGTGCGTTGCTTCATAACATCAAATAAAGTCAAACCCTGATAGGGACACGATCAAACATTTTCCACTGAAAGACGAATTTTCTGTTTACGTATCTTGACAGAATTAACGGCCAATAAAAGTGGCTCGAACGTAGAAATGAAAGTTGATTCCTAACCCCTCTGACGTTTCTTAATGATCAAAAAGCCATCCACGTAAATGTTTTGGAAGCGTTTGTCCATTTTCTGACTGGAATACGAAACCACCCATTGAGAATGATGAATAAAACGCCGAGCCATCAGGGATAAGAGCGCCGAAGCCTTTGATGTGTTCAAAGACTCTCATCAGGCTACGTCGTTCATTCCCGTGATGATTCCCTAAAGCATATTACATAACGGCGTGATGGGGAAATGTAATTTCATCGATGCCATCGAAATGAGTTGTACTTTATTCATTTCGTTTCCTACGCTTTAATACCAATCTTACCCTGGGGCAGGAGGGGGGAGGAGGGACGGGGAGTAGTGTCGTTAGTGTACTTGGCGCGGTGCACTTTGAGAAGGGCGTTGGCAGCGTTTCTTCGGCCCGCAACTCCACCCGCTTTTTAGTCTTTTACTTTACCTCCATTCCCGCTTCCTTCCTTTAATCTTGCTGTCCAACCTCTCACCATTACTTCCTGGTGCAACTGAGGGTTTCTCCCAGTTCCACCTTCAGATCCCTGAATTTCATCACCTCTATTGCTGTCCAACCACTCCAGTCCCTCTACTCCACCGGAGTTATTTACACAGTTTATAAAAGTGTATGTGTCTGAGTCTTGTATTTTTAAGCGTCATAAAGACTCTTGGCTCCTGGATTTCCTCAAGTCTTTTTGGGTAACCGTATCATGTTAAGCCTTTGTATTCAGACTTATGGTCAAATCTCTTGGGGAGGAATTCGAATCCACGTAAATGGGTTAGGGAGAGGTTAACCTACCCCACTCTGCCACAAAGAACGATCCGAAATGAGCAGTAGCGTGCACAGACTCACACAAACAAACAAACAAACAAACAAACACACACACACACACATATATATATATATATATATATATATATATATATATATATATTATTCTTTGAATTCAGGCATGGTATTTGGGTATACGTACTAAAAATTAAGAAAGAATATTTTCAAGTGTTAATGGTCTTTTATCTAATTTCATTACACCTCAACTCTAAGATAAATACCAAAACACCCATACAACAAATGGACTTCCTGATATTTAGTTAGGAAATTAATTCTTGGAGACAATTAGGAAAAACTCTTTTTCTTGGGATATTTTCTTTATTCAGAAATGTCCTTTCTTGTGATTTGCAAGTTGGAATACTTTTATATACGAACTGGATATTGCATGATACTTTATTTTTAAATACAAAGCTATTTTAATTACAACTCAGAGAATAGCTCTATCTTAATAACATTTCTCAGTTGAACTTAGAATCAACATTAATTTTCATATTGCACAGGTTTCGTTTGATTACGTATTCTGTCCTTTGAAGTACTTGAAATCTTGAAATTAACAATCTCAGTAGAAATTCTCAGAGAGAGAGAGAGAGAGAGAGAGAGAGAGAGAGAGAGAGAGAGAGAGAGAGAGAGAGAGAGAGAGAGAGAGGATGGTTGTGTTAGAGTAAAATGTTGAAAGTACGAAGTACAGAATAAAAAAAAAATGTAAAATGTATATTTTCACAGCATTTTCCAAGTTCGCGATTCCACGAATATGTTTGAGCTCTTTCATATGATCGTACTAAAATTTATGAGTTTCATCTCTAGTTTATTTCTGTCATTTTTCCCATGTGTTTTTTTTTTTTTATTTTAAGTGCGTAGTGGTCTGTGCTGCGCAAATGAAAGGTATAATATCTTTTCACACCAGTATATAAATTTTCCATTTTAAATTACTGTTGTTAACAATTTCTTGGTTGCGGCAAGTCTATAGTCTGGAATCTATCATGAAATTTAACTGCTAATGTCTATGAATTCATTAGTTAAATAATTTCGGTTTATTGTGTATGTAAAATATAGCAGAAAATTTGTTCTCAACATAAGAGTAATTCGAAGCTTAGGTTACATTACAAACTATATATTTTCCCCCTAAATAGTGCTGTTAGTGTAGAATACAAATAAAAAACCTTTACTAAATATATATATATATATATATATATATATATATATATATATATATATATATATATATATATATATATATATATATCTTATTTCAAAGTAAAACCCTTTCAACAGGAGCCTGAATATTTCCAGACTCGCAAATATAAGATTTCACTCATCACGGAAGAAATGCTTTGTAAATTTTAGAGTCACTTCTCACATCCAGAATTACTAGAGCGTACGAGGGGAAATAATATACTGGGAGCTGAAATAGCCCTTTTTTTTTTTTTTTTTTTTTTTTTTACATTTGTATTCCATGCCTGGAAACGAGTAGTGAACAGCGAACTGCGACAGGAAATGCAAAATTGTTCTGGGATTAAATGCATTCATCTTTATATTTTTGACAGCTACTTTAAAATGCAGAATATCCTTCTTTCCTCGGATAGTCCAAAATCGTGTAATATTTTTCAGCGTGGGAGCACTTGTTGATATATGTTGTTCTCTCTCCCTCATAAAATTTTGTCTTATTATCTAAATATTACGCAGTTAATCAAACGAATACAAGAAATCAGACTATTTTCATAATATTTGAATTAAGCTACATAGATCAGAAATGCCTCCATTGTAATTCTATACATACTTCAATTTGCTGGTAGGAGTTTTTAACATTTGATGGATGATTTCAAGACTTTTTTTTTATCACGAGTCACGTCTTTTTCATTTTAATGTTTCATGCATAAATTCATCATGTAATCACTCCTATTTTTTTTTATTTCCACAACATCTTATTATTTAACAATGGCTTCAAGCTCTTTGCTCTTAAACACAAACACACACACACACACACACACACACACACACACTCAGAGCTTATAAGCTGCTGAAGCTAGAGGTCTGCAAATTGGTATGTTGATCATCCACCCTCCAATCATCAAACAAACCAAATTGCAGCCCTCTAGCCTCAGTAGTTTTTATTTTATTACAGGTTAAAGTTAGCCATAATCGTGCCTCTGGCCTATATCATTACAAGTTGCGCGATTATGGCTAACTTTAACCTTAGATAAGATAAAAACTAATGGGGCTAGAGGGCTGCAATTTGGTATGTTTGATGACTGGAGGGTGGATGATCAACATACCAACTTGCAGCCCTCTAGCCTAAGTAGTTTTTAAGATCTGAGGGCGGACAGAAAACGTGCGGACGGACAGACGAAGCCGGCACAATAGATTTCTTTTCAGAAAACTAGAGAGTGGGGACAGCTAGGACGCTGGCAACACCCTTTAGTAATGCCATAGTGTACTGCGTGAGCTCCACTAACGGCACTAACTCCTTATGTGAGCTATTTTGTCATTATGTTCACGAAAACTTTACAATTTCTTGAATAAGAACGAACCTATGTTTTACACTAAAACGTTATACATCCGTGAGAAACTTGTAAAATGGTTTTATTTTTTGCCACCAAATTCCGAACTCAGTTGAAAAATGGATACCACAGCATACTGCCTGTCGATTGGAATAATGAAATAATTCACTGCTGATCTGAAATGTATTTATTGAAAGCAATTACATTCTTTGCTGAGTTTTAAATTCTGGCTGATATTATATGATACATATTGACGCATGAATAACTGATAAGCTCCTTTTATTTACAGCTTTCTTTATGTATTTACCCTTGCATGAACACGCCATAATTTACAGATTTGCATCATAAAAAGAATCACAGAAAAATGAGTAAATTAAAAGACTGGAATATGCCACGTGTCGGTACTGATTTGTTTCATTGATTGAAAATCTTGACATAAATTTACCTTTTTTTTTTAAAAGGCCCGTTTTTTAAATCTATTCTGAAAAGAAATTTACCTAGATTATTATATTCTCGATAATAACTGATTATCACATCAATGTATTGATATTAAAAAATATTTTATAATATTCATATGGAAGTGCAAGAAGATCCTATGAAAGTTCTTAGTTAAATTATCATAAAGGTTATTGATCTCTCGTAAATATTGTCATTATCAAACTTGTATTTCTCGAAATGAAGTAGTTCTCATTTTTTTGTGAGAGTCATAATTTTTCCCTATACATAAATATTAGCTCAAATTAATTTCCTCATTCTGCTAGAGAGTATATATATATATATATATATATATATATATATATATATATATATATATATATATATATATATATATATATATATATATATATATATATATATATATATATATATATATACATACATA
>NC_089769.1:2967083-2977083 GCF_040412425.1 Macrobrachium rosenbergii | reverse complement strand
AGTAGACAATCCTGCCATACAAACTTAAAAATACACCGCTTGAACATGTCTTAATATCAATTTATCATAAATTTAACTATCTATCAGAAATCGAACGTAATTACATTAACTATCTCCTTCCAATACGAGATTTCTCCAATTAACAGCGAACGAATGTCTGCTAAAGAGACGTTTTGCAAGACTTATGGAAAACTGTCCTGAGCACTGTAATACATTGGACCTTTGTCATTTCGTTTTCTTGATGGCATTGTAGGACATATCTCCAGTTAAAAGATTTGATTTTATGGGATATGAGCAGTCAAGCACCGTTTTCATTTCGTTTTTCTGATGGCATTTTAGAACATGTCTCTTGTTAAAAGATTTGATTTTATGGAATTTGGGCTGTCGGGCCAATTACTGGGCACTTTTGGTCATTCGGCGCTTCAGAGAATGACAAGAGTGGGTTGGAGTGGTTAGACAGCAAGGTCAAGAGATCCAGAGTGCAGCTAGAGGATCCAAAGGTGGAAATGGGAAAAACACCCACAGCTGTGCAAAGAAGTAATAGAGGAGTTGGACAGCAAGACTGAAGAAAAGGCAGGGGGAACGGAGGTAAAGTGACAGTCTAAAAAGTGGGTGCATCTGAGAGGATGTTGCCAGAACCTTCAAGTAATGGCAACATTGTACCATGTGGGGTTCACTGACGGCACCTACCACCAGGAAATTTAGTAAAATAATGACAGAGAAACATGCAGTAAAAATGCCAACTTATTCCGGCATGGCAATAACTGCAAATAAAATTCTCTTTCATTTAAAAGCTGTAGCGTTAATATGGCATTTATAAAATGGGATAGCAAGGGAAAAACGAGTTCCGCGAACACTATAAAATCCCGTGCTCATCATTTTCCAAATTTCGTGTTTTTCTAACTGGGGTTTACTGGAAAAGAGGACCGAGCAATAAAATATATAATGAAATATCAGACACAGATAAGATATGAGCCAATTGTCGTTTATTTAAAAAAATCATAATAATTAGAAAGAGGGCCGGAAGCTTTATAAAAATTTTGATATAAAAATATTTATATATATATATATACACATATATATATATATATATATATATATATATATATGTGTATATATATATATAGACACACACAGACACACACACACACACACACACACACACACACATATATATATATATATATATATATATATATATATATATATATATATATATATATATATATATATATATATTTCTGGACATCTCCGCAGGGTCGCTAACTCTTAAGAACCTAAGGGAAAAATACCAGACAGTAGGAGAGAGAGAGAGAGGTATACCCACAGACCTAGGAGAGAGAGGAGAATTTTAACCAAAAACAGTCTCACCCTCTTCAAGGGATGGGTTTAATGTGTCCCATAGGAACACACTTGGGAGGTAGATAGCTGTTTCCCTGTCTTAATCCTCAGATTCAATTTATCTCCCGCTGAGTGTTTCCAAACCTTTTCCAGCCACACCTATTTCCCAATCCTCAGGTACTCGCCAGCGTTGCAGCCTGAAGCGATGCCCACAGCAACAACGGAGAGAGACCTTATAACGTTGGAGTCACAGCCATCTTTAGTAAAGTTCACTCTTAGTGTGCTTGCCATCGCGGTGATCTCTCTGTCCGTCCGACGACCAAAACTGCTGGCAGGTGGTGGAACACCTTTTTCAGTTAAGCTGTTCCCACTGTAACCCTACAGCCGGACACCCACCCAAGAGTACCCCTGGTCACATCGACATAAGGTTGTGTGTGCAAGCAATACCAGGAAGCAACAAAGGTACGTGCCCCAGAAGGGAAATTGGTTGGCAAGTGTCTTTTTTTTGACTCGTTGTATCGTCTCTCTCTCTTGCATGTTTTGTCGTTTCAGCACCTTCTTGTCTCTTCAACTTAAACAGTGAATCTACTATACCAGTGTGTAAATTCCTTGACATTGCATAACGTAATTCTCACCCCTTGCTAGCAAGGGTACAGAGTGAAGCATCTCCCTCCAATTCTTGCATTTATTCAATTAATGGTAGAGTGAAACCTCAGTGTTAGTCTCACCTGGAATTGTCTCATTTCCAGGAATGTTATCAGTGCTGCTATCTGCCTAGCCGTGCTTCTGTGTTCCTGATTGCCTGAAGAATCCGCCCTACCGGGCCTGACAGAATTATTGCCTAACTGGCTTAAAAGATCACTTGCACGTGGCCAGTATTCGTAATTGTTATGTGTTATCCAATTCACTCAATCATTGCTGTTGTGTAAATCCCAGCTGATTTATTTAGTGAAACTGTCCAGTTTACCTTGATAATTTCTTCCATGTTGTGAATTACCGTTAAGAAACCCATTTTCACTTGTCAACCTGCCAATTATTAGTTATTCTTGCATTTCTTTAGTTTATGGGCTTACGAGGGGTTTCTGAAAGGTCAAGATTATTAACTGAAAACAAAAACGCAGTCCACCTCCCCGTAATCCGTAACAATATATATATATATATATATATATATATATATATATATATATATATATATATATATATATATATATATATATATATATATATACATACACACTATATATATATATATATATATATATATATATATATATATATATATACATCCACATACTATAATATACATATATATATATATATATATATATATATATATATATATATATATATATATATATATATATATATATATATATATATATATCCTATTAAATATAGTATATATATGTCCTATTTGAACAATGAACAATACTAGGATGCTCAATAATGGAAATGAAATATCGAGGGAGATAAAAGAAGCTTCAGTTTGATGTGATCCTTTGCAAGCAGAAATAGAAAAGATGATGGATGAGAGGAAAAACAATACAGAGATATTGCACTGAGAAAATGATAGGATCTTCCATGATGGGCAGAGAGAGAGAGAGAGAGAGAGAGAGAGAGAGAGAGAGAGAGAGAGAGAGAGAGAGAGAGAGAGAGATGGATGGTGAAATGGAAAATTTAAATCTTCGTAATACAATTTATAAAGAACCATTTGTTGAAGTCGATTCTAAAACCTAAAAGTGAAATGTTATCTAAAAAATATGGCTTTGCATTTGAAACTAACTATTTGTCTCTTTTATAAAACGTATTCTTTTATAAATTCATATTAGAACAAAATAAAAGAAAGCCATCCTTCAAAATAACAAATAAAAATATTTTCAGTAAAATAAACAGCCACAATAATATATGTTTCGGGTGTTTGGCGTATGAAAGCTAAATTTGCTGCTTAAAAACAGCAAAAATCATCGTCTTGAGGTGACAACTCCTAAATTGGAGTGGAGTAAATCTCCGAGACTCATAAACTCAGAATTACTATCTCTTACAAAAATTGTCTTGAGGTGACAACTCCTAACATGGAGTGGAATAAATCTCAGTGATTCACAAACTCTCAGAATTACTGTCTCTAACCCAGTGGTTCTTAACCTGGGGTACCTGTACTCCCAAGGGGTACAAAACCTTAAACCTGGGGGTACGAGCCATGAAGCCAGTGCAATGGTACTGTTTATTTACTGTAAATTTATCATATGTTTGTATTGTATTTATGTTGGATGGGGGTATGACAAAATTTTCCGAGATAACAATCTGTGGCAAACATTAACCTCTTTTTATTTGCGAAGACAAAAGCTATCGCCTGACAGTTTATAAAACTTTGATGCCAGTTATTTTTCCAGCTTCCGTCTTACCGCTGGCTCAAATATCCTCGATTCTTTCGTCAGAGAAGTAGGAAGTGATGCGCTCACCTCTCAAAGTGATTTTCATCCATTTTCTGGACAGAAAAGATTAATATCTGTTGCTGATCAAATAACGATTTTTTAACTTCCCTTACGCTCTGTCCCTCTATCTATCTGTCGCTGTTTGTCTGTTTATTTGTATGTCTGTCTGTCTCTATTAGGTTATCAATAAAAAAAGTATTTCGTGGGAAATAAAATTTAAAATGGATGAATATGGCTAATATTATCATTATAAATTCCACTGTCCAAGATCGAAGGCAAATCTTGCCTCAATTCTTTTCAAATCCATCCTTTTTCGGATGTGCGAAAAATGTACTTTATAAACTAAGGACATTCCCCCTCTCTCTCTCTCTCTATTTATGATTGTGTAACTGATTGATACATATAAGATAGGATTTAATGACTTAAAAGGATGTATCATTGGTTCAGATCTCAGGGTTTTTTCTGAAAATCTTAGTATATAAAATTGAAGTGTAGATAACATCATCCTAAGACAATTACTCTCTCAAACTTTTGCATTGTGTAGATAATATCACGTCGAAATTATCAGCAACCTTTGGCTTTCTTTGTAACTAATCATACATGATCGTGCTACTATCATTGCCAGATTTACCGTCTTGCAGGCAAATACCGGTTCTCCATTAAAGGACTTACTGTTATTGCTAAAAGACAATTCTTAAATATTCAATAAATAGTTCACCTTTAATTTTTCTTACGGTGCTATATTTTATGGCTCTACGGGTCTCTGACCTTGAAGTCTTTTAAAAGTAGTGAACAATTGTTATATTTTACTGGCGTTTCAATTAAAATTTATTTTTTTCTTTCGTAATATTTTATAGCATACGATTTTTTTAAAATAAACTACATATTTTATCGTTATCATGCCTGGAAATTCGTATTGGGAGACAAAATAAACAAGTAAAAGTGCGTCGAAGTTTCTTCGGCGCAATCGAGTTTTCTGTCCGGTGGTGGCCCAATAAAACCTTTACGGCCCAGTAAAACTTAGCCAGGTGGTGGCCTATGCTGCTGGTACCTATAGCGCTGCCAGATGCACGATTATGGCTAATTTTAACCTTAAATAAAATAAAAACTACTGAGGCTAGAGGGCTGCGATTCGGTATGTTTGATGATTGGAGGGTGGATAATCAACAATAGCCTTCTTTTACAGAAAACTAAAAGGAATCGCTCACCTCCCCATGGATCGATTTGCGTGACCCTCGCTGTTAAGAATTTGTTTCCCAGACGCTAAACCCTGCGGGACCTCTCGAACTGCAGTTAGTCACTCACTGATTTGGAGAGAGAGAGAGAGAGAGAGAGAGAGAGAGAGAGAGAGAGAGAGAGAGAGAGAACAAATAACAATGATTTTTTTTATGCCAGTGCGAAGTCATAAGCTCCAAATCTTGAGAGAGAGAGAGAGAGAGAGAGAGAGAGAGAGAGAGAGAGAGAGAGAAACAAACAAAAACGGATTTGATCAAGCCATTGCGAAGTTATAAGTACCAAATCTTGACAGAGAGAGAGAGAGAGAGAGAGAGAGAGAGAGAGAGAGAGAGAGAGAGAGATAAAGGACAACAAACAAAAACGGATTTGTTCAAGCCAGTGCGAAGTCATAAGGACCTAACCCTGAAAGGTCGACCACCCCAGAAGATTTATGATTCTTTTTGCTCGCGTTTTTACCAAGCGATTACGAAAGGAACAAGACAATATCTTGTAGCAGTTGTTTCTTCCCTGCCGCGACACAGTCCTAAAGTGAAAACCAGGATGATAAAGATATTAAGCAAGATTAAAAAAAAAGATATTCTTAGAGTTTTCATCTGGTACCTTTGAGGAAATTGCTGGCTGACGCGCGATTACTTTGTTTATATAAATAAGTTTGTTTTGCTTAAAAGAGTCAGGAATTTTGACTCATAATGCTGAGGGAGTATTTAAAACCCTTTCTCTACGTTGCGCTGAATATCTTAGAAATGGTCTTCTTTGATATCTTTGATGTATACACCGCAAATATTAATTACTTTGTCTCATACTTTTATTTACTTTCTCAAACACCCTGCAAAAACAAAGGAACCATAAAAATATGCAGCCAAATATTTCTGTTTTTTCTTGGAATATTTTCCTTCCTGAACTTTCCTTTGCTTTTTTTTACAAGGCGACGTAAAGTGAGAACGAACATAGGAAGAGTTTTTCTCTAAGAGTGAGAAGGAAATGAAAAGAATTTTTCTTCTTTCTTCCGAGAAAATATTCCTACAGAATGTTTCTCTCTCTGACTCCTTTTTATGTTAGTGGCTGCCTGGGTTATGAAATAGCTACATTTTCTCCTTCCTCTGCTCATGAGTCGAATATAAGAAAAACGTTTTGTAATTTTTATTTAGAAACAATATTTAGTTAAACGTTTTGCTTTTTTTTTTTTTTGTTGAGCTAAGACAGGGCACAGTATTTACGAGAATACAAGAAGAACCCGGTTATGTGGAAATTATTTTTCGAAAATACTGTGCGGGGTAAACAATATCTTTCATACTATGACAAGTCACCTTAGGTTGCGTGTTCTAAGAGCGTACATCAGTTATTTAATTTTACACGATCAACAAGGAAGAAAATAAATATCAGGTCACGCTCTTACTTAGTCACGTTCCTACTTTATTCTTGGTGATAAGAAAATAAGAAAATCAGTTTTCTTTAAAGAAAGACAAAAGGAACAGGCACTCAGTCACGGCAGAGTGGTTCAGGTTCTGGTTCAATTATTCTTGGTTCAAGGTTCACTTTCACGAATTTAGAAATCTGCACACACCAAGTAGGAGGTTAGTGCAGTCAGTACACATCAAGTGGTTCACTGTAGGCACTGGTAAACGGTGTTTGCAGCAGCCCCTAGCTCCACCCACATTTCAGCCTTTTACTTTACCTCTGTTGCCATTCCTTTCTCCAGTCTCGTTGTCCAACAAGTGTGGGCTTTTCCCCAACTTCCATTTTTTGATTATTGTACTTCATCTACTTTATTTTCTGGAGCTCTTTATTTTGCTGTCCGTCCACTCCAACACCCTCTTCTCACTGCCATAAGCGCTGAATTGACGAAAGTACCCCAACGTCTGGATTGTCGGGCGAAATTTCATGAATCAGTCAGTCCGTCTATTCTGTCTTTTTTTATTTCCTTCTCTTGTTGCCGTCTCTTGCAAATTAGTGATATCCTTCTGTTCCTCTATTCACTTCAACACTGGAGAATAGATAACTTAATCATTCACAAAACAGTGAATATGGAGGGTCAACGATTTCCCCTCTTTACTCAAATCCCATTTCTTTAATTTCATTCCCAATGTTTGTAAGCTACGAACAAAACCGTTACGTCAACAAAGAGACGTGACAGTACAGGGATTGGTCACTGAGCAAAAATGAAATATATTGTTATACTACACTTCGGGCAGTATCGAAAACCAACCTATAAAACTCAAAAGCTTTTATTTAGGAGTGTTTTGAAACAATATGAAAATTATAAAAAAATAAACGATGAGCTTTTAAGCAATGTTTTCTGTAAAAACATGTACCAAGAGAAATTCCATTTTTATCACTTGCTATATTCAAGCAGCAATGTTTATTTTTTATACCCCCAAAACCTCTTTTGTTGAGTGAAATACTTTTAACAACTAAAAACAGATATAGTTCACAATCAAGATCCTCCCGATATTAATTTCAATTTGGCACTATTCGTTATTGAATTAATATTCCATCAAAGCTAACGTGATTACCAACAATATATATATATTTTTTTTAATATCCAACAGTTATATATTGATACACGGGGCCAAAATTCCTTTCATGAATAATATTTAATTTTCATACCAAACACTCTAAATATCCGTGAAGGGGAACACACTACCTCGTGTTTTGATTGTTCGTTATGTAACGATTTTCAGCCTTGATGAATCTCCATCAAAATTATTATGACAGGCTGACATATGATGAGGATAATCTTAATAAATTATGTAATTTATGAAGAAGAATATCCCGTGGTCATGTCAGCTTCAAAGGCTCAACCAGAAAGGGTTATTTCGAAGAAAATTTAGGTTTACTGAATAAGTATAATGTCAGTTCTGCCTCATCTAGTATTTATAAAAAGCACTGGCACATACACACACACAGACACACACATTTATATATATATATATATATATATATATATATATATATATATATATATATATATATACATATATATATATATATATATATATATATATATATATATATATATATATATATATATATATATATATATATATATACTGTAAAAGAACGTCAATTTCAAAATCTTTTTGAGATTTTTCTTGTAATCTTAATAATAATAATAATAATAATAATAATAATAATAATAATAATAATAATAATAATGGAAACTGAGACAATGATACTCTTTTTTGGCAAAACGATGAAGAGAAAATAACCAGTAATTAATCCAAAACGTAAATTGATTCCCACGCAAACGTGTTGTGACCACATTTGCTCCAGGCGATTTTGAACATAAGTTTGAGGCACTTTTGCTAATTACCAGATAACTAACTTTGGCTGCAATTATGATTGTGGGTGTTTTATTGAAACGATTTAGAAAACCACATTTAACTCCCTTGTTATCGTGGCTGAGTGAGACGTGATTGCAACATATATTTTCTTTTATATAACGGGTATTGATTCTATTTCTGTATGATGCTACAAATATTTCAATTCCAGTAAGCGAGGTGGGTGTCCGGACTTAGTGCAGTTTCAGTGCTTGAATTCTTTTTACTTTTATTTTCCAGGTTTTAAATATTAAGTCTTCAGATATTTTCATTTTCAGGTATCAATTTGTTTCTGATATTTTGTATCACATATGATTTTTATGAACAATTGAGTTTCTGTATATATTGTTTTACTTTAACTGGAGCTCAGTAAGACTCACGTGGTGGAATGAGAGAGAGAGAGAGAGAGAGAGAGAGAGAGAGAGAGAGAGAGAGAGAGAGAGAGAGAGAGAGAGAGAGATTATAATCTCATTCACAATGACCTACATTCATACGAAATGACCCGATAATCCCTATTTCTTTTTCAAGTGATTGTAAATTTCAGCAACACACAAGATGGCAGCCACAGTTTTACTCCTGCCTGAGCGAGGTACTGTCATAGTAGAGTGTCAATAAATCGTACATTTTATATAATGTATTATCATAATTTTACAGACCGTGTAACCTTGATTTTACATACTGCGTTATCATGATTTTACATACTGTTTTATCATGATTTTACAGTGTTTCATTATGATTTTACATACTGTATCAACATGATGTTACATATTGTATTATCATGATTTTGCATATTTTATCATCATGATTTTACATAATTTATCATCATGATTTTACATACTGTGTTATCATAATTATATATACTGAATCATCAAGAATTGACAAACTCTATCATTATGATTTTGCATACTGTATTATGATAATTTTACATACTTTATCATCAAGAGTTTGCAACCTGTATCATCATGATTTCACATGATATATTATCATGATTTTACGTTTTGTATTTCGATAATTTTACATACTTTATCATCACTATTTTACATATTGTTTTATCACGATTCCAACTAAGAAAACTCATGCTCTCATCACTAACTTGTATATAACTTTGCTAACTAACGAGGCAATAAAATTTTGTTTCCGAGAATGAAAAAAAAAAAAAAAATTGAAATACCGAATCACAAACATTTCACAGATACTGTAAGCTCAGAAATTAAAGAATATGTATGGAAGGCAATCGAATTCGAAAGAGAGGAAATGAAAGAAACATGTAAAAAATGCGCTTAAGTTTCTTCGGCACAATCGAGTTTTCGGTATAGCCGCCACAGAGTTTAACCAAGGCCACCGAAAATAGATCTATCTTTCGGTGGTCTCGGTATAATGCTGTATGAGTCGCGGCCCATGAAACTTTAACCATGACCCGGTGGTGGCCTATCCTATACAGTTGCCAGAAGCATGATTATGGCTAACTTTAACCTTAAATAAAGTAAAAACTACTGAGGCTAGAGGGCTGTAATTTGGTATGTTTGATGATTGAAGGGTGGATGATCAGCATACCAATTTGCAGCCCCCTAGCCTCGGTAGTTTTTAAGATCTGAGGGCGGACAGAAAAGTGCGGACAGAATAAAGACCGGACGCACAGACAAAGCCGACACAATAGTTTTCTTTTACAGA
>NC_089769.1:2882083-2962083 GCF_040412425.1 Macrobrachium rosenbergii | reverse complement strand
TATGAGGAATTAGATTATCAATATATTAAAACGGCAAACCAGGGAGAGATTTGCTCTTTCGTGGAGACCTTAATTACAAAAATGTCATCAGTGCCTCGATGGAAAACGTTCCTGGGTATTGAGGAAATTAGTAATATGTCCATGAATACTGAGGAAATAAGTAATATGGAAAATGTCCCTGAATACTGAGGAAATTAGTAATATGGAAAATGTCCCTGAATACTGAGGAAATTAGTAATATGGAAAAAATGTCACTGAATATTGACGAAATTAATATGGAAAATGTCCCCGAATATTGAGGAAATTAGTAATATGGAAAATGTTCCTGAATATTGAGGAAATTAATATGGAAAATGTCCCAGAATATTGAGGAAATTAGTAATATATCCCTGAAGACTGAGGAAATTACTAATATGGAAAATGTCCCTGAATGTTGAGGAAATTAGTAATATGGAAAATGGCCCTGAATATCGAGGAAACTTAGCATTACGGAAAATGTCCCTGAATATTGGGGAAATTAGTAATACGGAAAATGTCCCTGAATATTGAGGAAATTAGTATTATGGAAAATGTCCCTGAATACTGGGTAAAAATTAGTAATATGGAACATGCCCCTGAATACTGAGGAAATTAGTAACATGGAAAATGTCCCTGAATATTGAAGAAATGGGTGTACGTAAACGAGTGATTAGCAACTGGTAAACCAGAGACACATAGGACTGAATATAACTGAGGAATGAAAATATAAACAAAGAAAAGATGAACAATAACTACGAAAGGTATAACTTGAATAGGTATAACCTGATTTACACACCTAAAATCAAGGAGATATTCAATAAAGGAGGATTGCAGTTATTCTGGAAGAATGTGGATAGAACGCTAAAAGTTTATTTAAGAAAAAATGAGATAAAGAGAACTGAATTTGCTTTATAATGTACTGGGAATTTTTTTAAACAAAAGGAACAAAGAAATATGCTTGTGATACAACATTGAAGCATTGAATTATAAGAAAACTGATTTACAAGTTTATTTATTTATCGCCTTTTCCCAGAACTTGTCTCTCGATGCAAGCTGGTTTCCCTCTGAAATCACCTTGGGTTTATATAGTCTGCTGACTCTTTCCAGAAGGGTTTTCTGCTGAAGAGATAAAGAAAAAAAAAGAGAAAGAGATAATTGTCCTTTTGATTTCAAATCATCTCCATTTCTTCATCAACCAAATTCTAAAAAACGATTCTTTCTTCCTAGGAATTCTCTCTCGTCGCCACCCCTGATAAACCTCCGTTTATACACTAGTGTGGACTGAAATAAAAACCTTGCTACAAAGACCAGTTCTCGTACAGAGTTTGAGATTTTCCCTTACGGCTCGCGTCTCTCGAGACAAACGTGAACCAGTCAGTGGCGCTACTTAATCCAGAGTGCTTTTTGGGACATGTTCCACTTGCGGCTCAGCTGAATTCGAAAGACTGTACGTGTGCCAAACGGAATTGAGGGTCGCTGCTGATGGAGTATTAGGAAAAAGAAATACCTGGTCGAAGAGAGGTTAGACCTCTTTTTGGACAAATGACAAGAATTACAAAGATAGGAAAAACATAATTTCGGTGCGAACGTTGAGAGAGAGAGAGAGAGAGAGAGAGAGAGAGAGAGAGAGAGAGAGAGAGAGAGAGAGAGAGAGAGAGGAGAGAGATAGATTTCGCAAGTCTCCGTTGCGGTGCTATTCATTCTTCAAAAAGTAGTCTTTAAATCATAACGCGATACGTTAACGCTATGATTGTAAAACAAATTAATAGATTAGATGAGTGATTAAAAAAATTCTGAGAAAGAAAAGTAAAACATCTATAATGAGGTGTAGCAAACAGAGCATTAGAACATGAACAATATACCGACTAAAACTCAGTTTAATGTAAGAGAGGTCATCACATCATAATAATAATGGAAAATGGAAAATTCTTAAAAAATAAGAGTTCAAAGACCTGAGGTGAACAAACAGGGAGTGTATAAATAAATAAATATTGTGAGTAGATGCGAATAAACTGCTTCACGTAAAAAAAATTGTATAATAATACCCTTGACATTGCAGTGACTTACCATTTATTTACCTGAATTCAAACTAGGAAATGGAGAACGATGTAATATACTAGGTATGAGTAGGATAAATTTACATGAATAGCATAAAAACACCTTTTGAGAAAATTCCTTTTTGGTGAAAAGAAAAATTCCTTCAAAATTCCAGATGATCATAAAATCTCAGGCTACACCTTCAGAGGCCTTCTTCACCCAGATGGAGATGTATGGAAAGGCGAGAGGGTATGGTATATGGGGCCATAAGCTACTTCACTTTGTTTGAATTGTAAGAGAGAGAGAGAGAGAGAGAGAGAGAGAGAGAGAGAGAGAGAGAGAGAGAGAGAGAGAGAGAGAGAGAGAGAGCACAACAATGAATGCCTAAGTTGGGCGTGTGTGTGTGTCTGTCATTTTGTGTGTGTGAGAGAGAGAGAGAGAGAGAGAGAGAGAGAGAGAGAGAGAGAGAGAGAGAGAGAGAGAGAGAGAGAGAGCACAATAATGAATGCCTAAGTTGGGCGTGTGTGTGTCTGTCATTTTTGTGTGTGTGAGAGAGAGAGAGAGAGAGAGAGAGAGAGAGAGAGAGAGAGAGAGAGAGAGAGAGAGAGAGAGAGAGAGAACAATAATGAATGCCTCAGTTGGGGGTGTGTGTCTGTCATTTTTTGTGAGAGAGAGAGAGAGAGAGAGAGAGAGAGAGAGAGAGAGAGAGAGAGAGAGAGAGAGAGAGAGAGAGAGAGATCCTAAGTTGTCCCTCATGAGAAAGAGAAGATAAGAGAGAGCGTGGGAGTTGTAATTCACTGGTCATAAATATTTCACATTTTCGTGCCCACGGGAATAGAAATCCCACTAACTGGCGAAAGAAAAAACTAAGTGGCTTTCGAAACGATTTGCCAAAAAACTTTTGAAAATGCTAATAAGAAATGTAATGAAGAAACGGGGTTTTCTGTGAACCTCTGAATCCATTTTTGTCCAGTGAGAAAGGTAAAAGTTTATTCTCAGTGTCACCACGTAAAAAAAAAAGCCTAGTTCAGATTTTCATTCAAGTAAAAATATTAGACGGGAAACAAAATTTGTCTTTTAATATTCACAATGATGTGATTTTGTTTTAAGCAGTCTCCATTTACCAAGGTATTAATTATTGCGAATAGACTGCCTGCTTTTTGATTATACGTAAACGTATCCTTTATTTATATTGATATATCTGTAAATGACTGATGAAACACTGGCAGAAAAGATAATTTAAATTCGTACTATTAAACTAGTACCAGTGCTAGGCAATTAACGGCGACTATTGTCGTTGGATATAACCACAAGCATTGTCTGAATACAAAAATTAGGAATACCGTGGTTGAAACAGCATTGTGGACAAATAATTAAAATGACATTATTCAAGAAGTTATTAAATTCAAACGATAGCTTTACATAGATATCCATCAATAACTGCATATTCCAAATCGCATAAATTTCCCAGATTAATATTTCAGCTGACTGATGTTGTTTCAGTTGGAATGATATATTAAACGGATTAATCAGGACATTAGTTATGATGCAATCCATAGCCATTGACATTTCAGACGTAAATGGTTTGGGAAATTTATAACCAATGGTTTTATGTCGATTTACAAAATGATGTATTTGGGAGAGGGTATATCATGATTATGGAAAGGGATAAGAGGTTGTATATATATATATATATATATATATATATATATATATATATATATATAGTTATCCCTAAGCTAAGGGGTCGGTTGCCTTGATGGATATTTTCTAAGTATTTCTGTCAAAAGCATTTTCCTCTTCTGAACATTCTTCTCCAAATCATTCCTCACTTGACCACGCGATCTAATCCTTTGCCTCCCTTATATCCCTGACAAGTTTCATCAAATTCTTCTCCACTTCCTTCTCACTCATTCTCACCACATACCCAAACCATCTCAGTCAGCCAAGCCTCCCAAATCGCACCTCAGCATCCTCGTCTCTGGTCGCTCAAGCTTCTGTTCCTCCTCGCTGTAAATTGGTAACTGTATCTATTGGGGTCAAATAAAAGGGACCTTGTAGTACCATTTTTTATGGAGTACTCTTATGGAGTGCCATTTTTATGGAGTACTATTAAGGAGTGCCATAATTATTGAGTTATTGTTATATTTCTTAAATTTATAACTAATATGATCGGCAATTCCCATAACTTGTCATCTTTAACCTACATCACTCCAAATCACAAATTCAAGTAAATAATGAATATGTTGAGTTATTAATAAAATACTTCGATATTCTTTAAATCTATCGTATATCTTTACGTGACAAGGACTCTGATCACAATATTACACGTAAGGGTGGATCATCTGAAGGCAAAATTATCTATAATCATTCGACTTTCATATTTAATCATAAAAATGAACCGAATCATAAAATATAATTGTCACCCACTTTAGATTTTGTTAAAATCTATGTGTGTTATAAGAGTTCAATTATATTCCTGTAATGACCTTTAACAAACATTATCTACCTCCCACATTTCTCACGAACAACAATTCAACAAAACAAATATTCACACTACTTGAAATAATTACCCACAAGAATATTCCAAGAGAAACATTTTCCAATCACTGAAAAAACTTCAGACAAAAGTTACGAGTATTATCCGTCAGTGGAAGGGTAATACTCCTTATAAACTAAACTTTTCCACTCTGCTCTATTTATTGAATATTATTTTCGCGTCTTGCGGGGTTCAAACACATCAAAGTCAGAGCATAATTAGGGAGGGATTCCTCCGCATCGTGAGACTAATTAATTAGATGGGGCGATTATTCGAAAATCTGGTTAACCTCTTGACACATTTCGTGGTATGGGGCTAATTTTGAAGTTTGATTATGTCCAAATAATAAGGGGCAATGCCATTAATATAAACTAAACTAGAATAAGAAAAAAATATATAATTACCAAATGTGTAAACACACACACACACACACACACACATATATATATATATATATATATATATATATATATAATATATATATATATATATATATATATATATATATATATATATGTATATAATATATACACACACATATATACATGTGTATATATGTATGTATATATATATATATATATATATATATATATATATATATATATATATATAGAGAGAGAGAGAGAGAGAGAGAGAGAGAGAGAGAGAGAGAGAGAGAGAGAGAGAGAGATGAGTGGGGAATGAATGAAAAGACAGACGGGGAAGTGAGGTTCAAAGACTGAGGAAGGGTCGATGATGAGTGGGGTAAGACTAAGTACCCTAAGAGTGCTTATCCGAACGAATTCGTAAATCTTGACTGGCTAGGTCTGTCTATGTCCTAAAATTCAAGCGTAAAGTGCCTTTAAAATCTGTGTTTGGACATGAAATTTTTGATCAAAAATTAGGGGAGGGTGTGGAAAACTCTTTTTCAAAGTACCATACCAATCAATCGATTGGTTTGAAAGATACTGGCAAAAAACGATGACTCAAACTTCCTGAAATACATAATAGTCGCCAGAACTTTTTAGCCTTCTACTTTACCTCCAATCCTGCTGCCTTTGTTCAATCTTGCTGTGCAACCTCTCTGACTATTACTTTTTAGCGCCACCGTGGGGTTTCTCTCAGTTCCACCTTTAGATCCTAATACTTCATATCCTTTATTTCCTGTATCTCTTCATCATTATCCCTCTTTCCACTTTCTCAGGCACTGAGTGGCCGCCAAAAATCCCCAGGTGCTTGCTCTGACAATCTAAAATTCACAAATCAATCCACCCTTTTTAAGGCGTCTAATACTTATTAAACATTAAAAACATCTATTTTTTGCTGTTTGGTGAATCCACGAGGTGTAGAGAGTCCCCCGGGAACCGCTACTTATTTTCCAAATGATTAAGAACAATTTCCATTAGAGCTGTACCTGCGTTCAACCCCCTCAAAACAAATCAGTAATTCTAATGAAACAGACGCAAATGTTTTCCGGGCAACTGCTCGTTAGCCACTCATATTAAATATTTCCCGACCAGCCGACGATGCGTGAGGGGTCCATTTTGGCAAATGAACAAGAAAAACAATATGCGCATCTCTCTCGGTTGGGAAAGCACTAATCAGTCGGAATATCAGTAATGAAAAATTAAATACCATGCTCCCCCCAAAAATTAACGAGATATCGCAGTGGGAAATAATTACAGATAATTAAAACCATCATTATGAACTTTGGTATTAAATGGTATTTTTTTCTTTACCCTTTTTCAAATCAAAATGCCCTGTTAACAGCATAAGGCTCTCATATAGCCTCTTGTGTTTGGCGAAAAGCCCGAAATATGTTTTGCACACATAGCACATACCCACATACACACACACATATCAATATGTATATATATGTGTGTGTGTATTCATATAATATATATATATATACACATATATATATACATATATATATATATATATATATATATATATATATATATATATATATATATATATGTATATATAGTTGCAAACTCTCTTTAATATCATATATCTTTACCTTTGGAATAAGTTACATCCAAAGGAATAATAAGTGTTCCTACACTGACCAGTCTTGCCACAAGTGCTTTTCGGGTTTAACTCATAAGAAAAAGGGACTTATCAATTCTCACCTGTATTCTTGTCTTATTCAGGTACTATACGTACACTAGAAATCATCCCATGTTGACTTATAAATTTGCAAAACTTTATTTTTTGAAAATACTAAGGGCAAAATATCCCTTAATAGAATACGCTTTACTTGGGGCATAACTTATACCTAAAAGAAATTGCATAAAGTTAGTGCACGTTCCTTAACCCATATATATATACATATATATATATATATATATATATATATATATATATATATATATACTTTTATATATATACCTATATATATATATGTATGTATATACATATACATGTGTGTATGCATGTTTTTCTCTCTCCCCTCTCTCTCTCTCTCCTTCAATTTGCATCCAATGCCGCATCTCTGTCAATGAAATTATTACAAATCTCTCAAAACATTTTCTTATGGACTTCGTATGCCTGCATTCAAAAGTAATAAAAATAAAGTAAAAAAAAAAACAGCTAAAAAAAAAGGTATTTCGGAAATGGTCCAGCGAACTTTTCGGACGTGTCCTGCAAGTATGATTGAATATTAAGCCTCGCAGGAAGTCCCTCGTATTCCCTCCATATTATGGATATTGGCTCCTGATGGAAATGTTATTGGCTGACGTGCGGAGGCAAATATGGTCGCTTTTCGCGAGCGTAAGGTTGATGCACCCAGGAATATTCTTATGATTAACAAGGAATTTCCTATTTTTAGGAATATTCTTAGGATTAACAAGAAATTTCCTTAGGAATATTCTTAGGATTAACAAGAAATTTCCTATTTTTAGGAATATTCCTAGGATGAACAGGAAATTTCCTATTTTTAGGAAAATTCTTATGATTAAGAAGAAATTTCCTATTTTTAGGAATATTCTTAGGGTTAACAAGAAATTTCCCATTCTTAGGAATATTCTCAGGATTAACATGGTATTTCCTATTTCTAGGAATATTCTTAGGATTAACAAGGAATTTCTTATTTTTAGGAATATTGTTATGATTAACAAGAAATCTCCTACTTTTAGGATTACTGTTATGATGATTAACAAGAAATTTCCCATATTTCTCCAGGCTGTCCCGTGTTTTTACACCTCTCTCTCTCTCTCTCTCTCTCTCTCTCTCTCTCTCTCTCTCTCTCTCATTTTTTCAAAGAACTGAAACAACATTTTACATTTTTTCGAGTTAAAATCGAACTTTTAAACATTCGTGGAACAGGGATATACTTTTCATGCAGAGAGTGAAAGTAAATTATAAAATAAATTTGAGCAGAAAGCAATTAAAAATCTTTTATGGTTAGAAAAAACACATCACTTACTTACGACACTGTAGCTGAAATCTATTATCTTTAGTTGCTAAATAGAAAACGTTGAAAAAAAAAATAAGCGTGTTCAATAAGACTTCCTCATAAAGTCTGAGAAACCATTAATTTTCTTACTTCTTCACGCCCCTAAGATCGAGGTGAAAAAGACTTGGAGAGAGAGAGAGAGAGAGAGAGAGAGAGAGAGAGAGAGAGAGAGAGAGAGAGAGAGAGAGAGAGACTTCGGGTGTTTATCTACTTTAAGGTCCAGAACTTTGTCCTCACTTGGACGCAAGCCACATCAGGTCAGATTAAAGTCGGGGTCTTTTTGATCAAGTATTTTGCTTAGCCAATAACATCGGCCTTTCATTTAATGATAAATATTTAATTTCGGATATACTCGTTTGTATGATATGCTGAATAACATTTATGCTTTCTTTTGGAGATAAAAATATATTTGAATAATTATATTCAAAATCTACGTACACAAACACACACACACACACACACACACATATATATATATATATATATATATATATATATATATATATATATATATATATATATATATATATATATATATATATATATAATATGAGTTTGATTGTATGCTTGGGTGTTTGGTTAGTGGGAAAAATACAATGCAGACAGTTACAGCCACATTCATTACTGCTTAGTATTATATTAACTTCGTTATGTCTCATAAATTACCAAATTAACCTTTCCCAAACGCAATTTCGAATGATTATCATCCCGTTGCCATACATTACAAATTTTAATTGTTCCAAACGTAACCAGATATTACGCATGTAAGTATAAAAAGGAGCCTATTTAAAATCGAAAACCAATTTGAACATAATATTTATTCCTATGTGAATGGCGTTTTAATTCCACATTCTTTGTATTTTCCGAGGTAGATTGTAAAGTTAAAAATATAAGTGTTTTTTGTCACACACGAGTGGAAAAAAATCAGGTAAAATATTATATTCCTTTTTATTATTTCCATTATTTTGCAGTCAGGTTATTTTAATGATTTAGAGGAAAAGAGCTGTGGTGAAATAATGGTTTCAGTTATATCTGTTTTGGGAAATCGTGTGTGAGGTATATCGAATATTTAGGTTTATTTTCTATTCTTTATTGTTATGAGGTATGAATCCTTTACAGAATATGACAGGCAGTGAATTTTTACGATTGAGATGGAAGTGACATGATCATATCTCTCTCTCTCTCTCTCTCTCTCTCTCTCTCTCTCTCTCTCTCTCTCTCTCTATCTCTCTATCTATATATATATATATATATATATATATATATATATTGAAATTATATAGTTTATTTCTGTACCATTAATCTTCACCTCAAGTAACTTAATAAAACGAATTGAGAAAAATTTATCCTGAAAGTTGCAGCAATTACCCCAAATGATAAGTGTCAACTAGAACCATGAAGTTAAGAAAACATGAAATTAGGTTCAAGTTGAGCAGAAACGTAGAGAATATTCACTCGGCGCATGCGCAGAGAAAACACCACCTCCCAAGGACGTCCGGGTCGTCTGAACGTTGCATTAAAAGGCTCCCCTTAATAAAACAGAAAATGTTTTTTCTTTCCCCGCTGAGGATTAAGAGTCGACGGAATGTTTTCTTAAGTGTGGCAGAGTCGACTAAGTTCCCTCATTTAACCGAACTGACTTCAACTCATCTTAAGAAGAGGGAAAAAGGAAACAACTTTCACTCTTCAAAGATTTGAATCACTTGGCGCTTTTCGAGAAGACAAAGAATCTGTAAACGCTTATCAAGTCCTCTGCTCCGTTGCATTATCGCTTCTTTTTTTTTTTTTTTTTAATTAGGGAATTTTAAAAGGGTTTGTATTTTTTTTCTTATCTGCGAATGCGCAGTCGTATGGAATTTCAGTTTCACGATAAAAGTTTTTCAAGTAATGTGATTGTGGTATATATATATATATATATATATATATATATATATATATATATATATATATATATATATATATATACATATATATATACATATATGGTATGTGTATATATAATATATATATATATATATATATATATATATATATATATATATATATATATATATATATATATATATATATATATATATATATATATATATAATATATATATAAATATGTATATATATATATATATACTATATATATATATATATATATATATATATATATATATATATATATATATATATATATATATATATATACACAGTATATCCTCAATTCCCTTGCGTAAAATAATGGGGAAAGTCTATGCAACTGCGTATTCGCAGATACGAAAAAGTGCAAACCCTTTTAAAATTCCCTAATTAAAAAAAAGAATCGATAAAGCAACGGACCAGAGGACTTGATAAGCGTTGACAGATTCTCTGTCTTCTCGAAAAGCGCCAAGTGATTCAAATCTTTGAAGAGTGAAAGTTGTTTCCTTTTTTCTCGTCTTAGGATGAGTTGAAGTCAGTTCGGCTAAATGAGGGAACTTATTCCACTCCGCCACACTTAAGAAAACATTCTGTCGACTTTTAAACCTCCGCAGAGAAAGAAAAACATTTTCTATTTTATTAAGGGGGACCTTTTAATGCAACGTTCAGACGACCCAGACGTCCTTGGCAGATGGTGTTTTCACAGCGCATGCGCCGAGTAAATATTCTCTATTTTTCTGTTCAGTTTGAACCTAATTTCATATTTTCTTAACTTCATGGTTCTAGTTGACACTTATCATTGGAGGTAATTACCGCAACTTCCATGATAAATTTTTCTCAACTCGTTTTATTAAGTTACTTGAGGTGAAGATAAATGGTTTACAAATAAATAATGAATTTCATTAATTATCGAATATAAGTTTTATTGTATTACCGGGCCTTATACTAAAAATAGCATTTTTCCAATATATATATATATATATATATATATATATATATATATATATATATATATATATATATATATATATATATATATATATATACATATGTATATATAGTACATATATTATATATACATTTATGAATATATATATATATATATATATATATATATATATATATATATATATATATATATATATATATATATATATATATATATATATTTTCGAGTTCCTGATGTTGAACAAACGAGTGAACTGGATATGCTAAAATATCTGATTTAAGCAAATGTCAAGTAATGAATGGAGAACTAAATAAAAAAAAAAAACAACGATAATCCAGTGAATAGAGAAACTATTAAGAAGTAAGATAAAGGAAATAAAGGAATATTATTCAAGAAAAGATCGAAAGATTTTTTTACCGACTGAACGAACGAAGGTGAATAACAAAAGTATATCATGAATGGGAGTCAATTTATGAAGTAATTGCTCAAAATGGCTATAGTGAAATTAGGCTTAAAGCGTATACGAAAATACAGTGAATTTTAATAGTTTATTTAGTAACAAATCACAAGCTGTAATGTTAGAAACCTGATAGAATTTGATTGATAGTTTGATAGTTTTTCCCCATGATCAATAAAAAAAATGTTATATATTTCGCATTCGCCAGTCTTTTTGTATGGCCAAATCGTTCGTGTTCACTATTTCTATTAATAGTGTAATGGAAATATCCTCTTACCTCATTAAACTGCAGTTTTCATAAAAAATATATTCATGCAAACTTTTCCAAGTCTCGTTCTTTACAACCTTGGGCAAATACCAATGAACTAGTTGCCTTTTTATACACTAAACTGAAAATTTTTCTAACACTCGATTTGCATGTTACGGGTCAGCCGTTTCAGGTGCAGAATTACGTAAACAGTTTGCATAATAAGAGTGTTTGAGAATTATTCCTGAAAGAAATATTTTGAAACCGGTTGAGAACTCGACGTCATAAAAAAAAAAACAAAATAGCGTGAGAGGTAAAGATGGCGTGACGAGAATCGCATAAACTGGGATTTGACGAAATTGGATTTGTGTCAAAGGGGAAGCAACATGATTATCTGTGACGTAACTAGACCCGAGGGGAGAGGAAATGAGGGGAATGTGAGCTCGTGCAGGCAAATGATTAGTTTGAAAAGAAAACATGTTCGTTTTGGTAGCGCAATTGAAAATGCGTATTCAACGCTGAACCTAATAGGGAATTATCTTCTACGTACTTTAAGTGTTTAGCGTTTTGGGCTACTAAACTTGTCCCCAAAAAGAATGACGAATTGCGTACAGGCCCTTGTGATGAGAAACTTCCAAAATATCAGCTGCTTCTTACACCCCACAATGGAGGCTCACTAACACTGGATGAAATTCCTTACGAAAAATCTGGGCCACTCGCTTCTCCACTGCTCAAAATTTCTCCCTTCCTGGACGCTCACGCCATCTGTCCTTTCCTTTACGATGTCTTCTTCGTCCTCGTCACGAGGAAATATACACTCTTATTTCTTCGTCCTAGCATCATTCCTATGGAATGGAAACGAATACGAAATTTAGGCTTGAAGCCAGGCGCTGGAATCAGAGGGATTACTCAGCGCTACAATGAATCTGGTCCGAGACGAATAGATGTGACAATGAATTTATAAATTAAGTCAATCAAATAAAAGAATGATTTCAATTACTGCGTCCGCTGAGATGAACCTCTGTTTCTATGCTAGAATCGTCCCTTTATCAAGAGGACGATCAAAGTCACACGACGCTGAATATCAGGGGGTCGCCGACCTTCACATCTTCACCGACTCTTTCAGCTTCAAAGTGGCTCGAAAATGGACGTCCCAACGTGACGACTAATTTTCCGCGGACCGATAAAAGGAAGGTGTTGCTGAAGTCTAATCATCTGGTCAATTGCCTTCTAATCATACGGCATCGTGGCAATGGATGCGGAAATTTGTTATTTCTTGTCGTTCCTTGATTTTTTTGTGCTCTAGAGAAGAGAGTTGTGGAGCCTTAAAGATATATCATCTAAGATACTAGGGCTTGGTTTTAAAGAATCCTTGTTAGTCGTTTCGTTTTTTATATCATGATTCCTTATATTTTTTTCATCACTGCTTTTTGTTTGATGGAATGATCTAAAGCATATATTTTTTAAGCTTCCTACGAAGTAGAATTTAGATTCATGTATTTGATAGAGGACTATTAATGCCAGAGTCACTCCGAAGAGGTTTTTTAAACCTTAGACCTAAGGCTGGTTTATTTTCTTCTTATTCAATGAAATGGGGTTTAATAAATTGACTGTAAACGATATATGTTACATATTATATGGATACGTGACCCATCAACGTAATTCATGGGTTCTCGAGGGCCATGGCAAGAATTTATGTGGGCTGTAGTTTTCACAATGGTTATTTATTAATATGGGGCTCAATGTCATTTATGAATTTCCTAGCGAACATGTCTTTGTACTTGACCAGATACCTGCATGCAGATATCAGACAAAGGCAGAGAGAGAGAGAGAGAGAGAGAGAGAGAGAGAGAGAGAGAGAGAGAGAGAGAGAGAGAGAGAGAGAGAGAGAGAGAGAGAGAGAGAGAGAAATTCATTGGATTTTTTTCCATGATGCTGAAGAGAGAGAGAGAGAGAGAGAGAGAGAGAGAGAGAGAGATTTTTCTCCATGAGGCTGAAGAGAGAGAGAGAGAGAGAGAGAGAGAAATTTATTGGATTTTTTTTTTCCATGATGAGAGAGAGAGAGAGAGAGCTTTTTTCCATGATGCTGAGAGAGAGAGAGAGAGAGAGAGAGAGAGAGAGAGAGAGAGAGAGAGAGAGAGAGAAAGAAATTCATTGGAATTTTTTTCCATGAGGCTGAAGAGAGAGAGAGAGAGAGAGAGAGAGAGAGAGAGAGAGAGAGAGAGAGAGAGAGAGAGAATTCACTGGAATTTTTTTTCCATGATGCTGAAGAAGAGAGAGAGAGAGAGAGAGAGAGAGAGAGAGAGAGAGAGAGAGAGAGAGATCCACTGGAAACACTCTTCCACGATGCCGATGAGGAGAGAGAGAGAGAGAGAGAGAGAGAGAGAGAGAGAGAGAGAGAGAGAGAGAAGAGACAAATTCATTGGAAACTTTCTTCCACGACGCTGAAAGCTGTCAGTAACACTCGAAGCGGCGCGCTCGCCTCTTGAAATCGCAAACGGCCGACGGAGAATCAATGGGGACAAAATTGGATGTCACGAATTGTCACCGGGGCAATTTTAGGATACTTCGTACCTCGCCGTCAACGTTCTCATTCGCCGCGAATAATAGGACTTTTGCTTGCTTCTTGCATTCCAGCGGTCATAGCGAGGCCGTCCCTTCCTCCGGGATTGAAAAACACTGACGTGAGGGGCATTGGGATGGTAAGCAATAAGAGTATGATTTGATGTAAAAGAACATCAATTCTTGATTATTTTTATTATTCAGAAAGTGAAACCCAATCATACAGAACAAGCCCACAGGGGCCACTGACTTGTAATTCAAGCTTCCAGAGAATATGGTGTTCATTGAGAAGAAATAAGAGGAAGTAAAGGGAAATATAGAAAGATGAGATCTCACTTATTAAAAAAAGAAAAATTAAACTGATAAATTAATAAATAGATAAAAATGTATTAAAATGCAAGGCGAATAGTGTTAGGGCAGTAAAACATTGGATCTTCTCTTAAACTTCTTTAGTTACAATTGAACCTTTGAACCTATAAGCTGTAGGTCCCGTTGCTAAGTAACCAACTGGTTCTTAGCCACGTTAAATAAGTCTAATCCTTCGGGCCAGCCCTAGGAGAGCTGTTAATCAAGCTCAGTGGTCTGGTAAAACTAAGGTATATATTTTTTTAACCTATCAAGCATTAAAAAATCATAAAACTTCATTATCATCATAATTACGATCATTATAATCTTTCCCAGCCCTATGCGATGCAAAGGGCCATTGTGATATTTCCCAAGTTATATTCTAAAACTACTGAGGCTAGAGGGCTGCAAATTGGTATGTTGATCATCCACCCTCCAATCATCAAACATACCAAATTGCAGCCCTCTAGCCTCAGTAGTTTTTATTTTATTTAAGGTTAAAGTTAGCCATAATCGTGCTTCTGGTAACGATATAGGGTAGGCCACCACCTGGTCACGGTTAAAGTTTCATGGGGCGCGGCTTATACAGCATTATACCGAGACCACAGAAAGATAGATTTATTTTCAGTGGCTTTGATTATACGCTGTAGCGACTGTACAGAAAACTCGATTGCGCCGAAGAAACTTCGGTGCATTTTTCACTTGTTTAACTTTCGTCATATTTTCAGTATTTAAAGAATTATTTCTCTACTATTTGCTATTTTTCACTCCCTTCACATATGGACAGTCGACTTACTGGTAGTTACTTGAGCGAGATAATGGATTACTTGGCCGGTTCCAAATTAATTTGTCTCTGCTGAATAATAATGATGATAATAATAATAATAATAATAATAATAATAATAATAATAATAATAATAATAATAATAATAATAATAATAATAATAATAATAATAATAATAATATGGGTGAATTACTGGCAGAATGCAGTAGCCCTGAAAAATCAATTATCAAAAAAATGGAGAGATCTATGCAAATTGAATGCAACTGATGCATCTATCCCTTCAATACTACACGCTTAAAAGATGTTCTGCTATCTACGAATAATAATAATAATAATAATAATAATAATAATAATAATAATAATAATAATAATAATAATAATTTAAAAGCCACAGTAGTGTTAAAAATATTTATGTGCAAAGTTAAAAATATTTTAATTCTCGATATTATAGCCTGGTTACAGGGTCGTCTTGTTTCACAACAATAATAATAATAATAATAATAATAATAATAATAATAATAATAATAATAATAATAATAATAATAATAATAATAATAATAATAATAATACATACATACATACCTCGTACATACAAACATGCTTTGTTTAAAAAGTACTGCTTTTCCCATGTTTTCTTCCATGACCTTTATTTTTCCTTTTGTTCTCTAGTAAGAAAATTGAAAGATAATTTCAGTTTAATTAAGCTTGAGAGAAGGGTCGTACTACTAACACTACTACTGTTAATAATGTTCACCTCCTTCTAGACTGTCAAGAAAGGATAGAAAATTACCGCTGAAAAATCATCGTCAAAATCATGCAGAAAATGCAGAGCAAAATAGTAATTTCGAACCGTGGTCCGCGCCACAAAGGCCTTGCAATACTACATAATTTTGCTTTGGTGCGTCTGGATTAGATGTGGGTTGACACAGTTGAGAATTCCGGGGCCTTTTGTCTCTTTTGTGCAAGAGCCAAATTGCGAATTTCATGGCCGGTGGATGTTGAGGAGGACAATGCCTTAATCAAATCAGTCTGAGCTCTGGAGACTTTGACATGAAAACATCACCGTCCAATTTCCTTGATTGCCAACTCTGTTGTGAAATGGATGGAGTCGTTCGCGCCTTTAAAAATACTAAGTATTGGCCCGGGAGGAGGGGGAGGGCTGTCAGTACACCTCACGTGATGCACTGTAAGCATTGCTAGAGGGTGTTTGCAGCGTCCCTTCGGACCCTAGCTGCACCAACTTTTGTTTTTTACTTTGCCTCAATGCATGCTTTCTTTCTTCAATCATGGCGTCCAACATCTCCAACCGTTATTTCTTAATGCAGTTGTTGGGTTTTCTCCCAGTTCCATGTTTATATCTTGTATTTCATCTTTTTTTTTTAACTTTCATCCTATTCTCCAACCACTCCAACTTCCACTTTATATTGTCACCAGCACTGAATGGCCGACGGTGCCCCAGAAATAAGACATTCAAAGGGCACACTTAGCAGCTCCACTTATTATATGTAAAACTAAATGACTTAAGAATCGATAAACGATATTATGTACAATGAATTTCCAAGCTGTCAAGAATGTACTGTTTTAGGCGGTATTTCTTGTATGATTTTCCTGACCTAGCGTCAGTTTTAATACTACTCAGCTTGCTAGGAAAAGTCCTAGCAAACTGAGTAGCATTAAAACTGATGCTAAGTCAGGGAAATCATAAAAGAAGTACCGATAAAGCAGTACAACCTTACAGCTTGGAAATTCATCGTACGTAATACCTTTTATCAATTTTGGCCACAACTAAAATGTGGAATTGTTTGCCGAGTCAAATTGAGGAATCTTCTGATCTCCAGATGTTTAACTGAGGAACAAATTCATTCCATCTCTTTGCTGACGTCTCCTGAATTTCAAGTGTGTCGAGTTTATTTATTCCTCATATCTATTTATTTATCAAATTTTCCTAGAATTTCTCTCTCTCTCTCTCTCTCTCTCTCTCTCTCTCTCTCTCTCTCTCTCTCTCTCTCTCTCTCTGAAGGTTGATTTCACTTTGAAGCCTCCTTGGGTTTATGAGACCCTGCCCATAAGGTTTGTCAGCTGAAGATTTAATGAAGAAAGTGACGAAGATATATAATCTTTTAAAAGTCAGAAAAGGCTTGACAGTATATATGTTAGAGGGAATATGTGAAATTTGTGGAATGAGCAACTCGTTTAGGAACATTTGATCCCCGAGGGCTGGTACTAAACACGGCGAAACAGTGATTCATCTACACTGTTTTGCCGCGTTCGGTACTAGCCCCTAGGGAGTCAAATGTGTTTCGCTGTGTTTAGTACTAGCCTCTAGGGGATCAAATGCACTTACGGACATTTGATCAACCAAGGGTTAGCACTAAACATGGCAAAATACATTAAACACCCCAAGGGCTGGTACAAAACATGGCGAAACAGTGTAAATGAACCACTGTTTCGCCGCGTTTAGTACTAGCTCTCGGGGATCAAATGTTCCCTGTAACATATATGAGAAATGTTACGATCTGGGTGCCTGGGGACACCTACCTAGGAAGCGGAAGGAATTCGATGTTCAGATCACATTTTCCCTGATAAATTTCCTCGAATTATAAATAACATATTACGCATAATTTACGTACCTAGTATTGCCGCTTCCTGAAAGCCCTTCAAGCCATAGTATATTGAATAAAAGTGCTCCGTGTAACCTCTCTCCGCCTTTGGTGCCAATGCCTGAGTGCCGACTGCAATTGCAGGATCAAATAGGTTCCCGCTAATCCACATTTAATTTATACATAAAATGTTAATTGCCAGTGGCGTGCTTATAAACGCGCACAATGTTCACTGTCCCTCTAAGTGCTCTTGTAGTAATATAGGAACAAAGACCGCGATGGAAGGTATTTGAGAACTTTTATAGAATCCCAGCATTAATGAATCTCATATCGCGTTTCTAAAGGTCTCATGACACCGTATTCTGAACGGTTAGTTTTTACCGGCAGCCAGTTAGCCTACTTCTCTATGCATCCATCACCTACACTTATTTGAACATGGAATGGGTGCTCCACTTAATCAGGCCAGGATAAAACAAAAGGTGCTCTCTCAGTAAGAAACTCAAGTACGCCTGACTGGGGAGGCCAATTATCACGAGGGGTGTAAAATAGTAACATCATTTGAAGAATACATTTTCAGACCAGAAGCTGTAGAGACAGAATTAGATTACTATCATTTGAAAATTATATTTATATCAAACTTCCTTCTGTTGTTACAATAATTCACTCCAAGCTTTGGTGCAAAACAGCAAAATTAAATTAAGACATAAAAAAACCAGTTTGCATTTATATCTAAATACTTCCTCCCCTGTTGTTAAAATGAAATCACTCAATTAACGCTTACTTTTATCATCTCAGTTACATTTCAATCAACGATGTATTCATGTGCTATAATATATTTTGATTTTTAGATTCCTACCCCTATCGCATTATTGCTTCACATGAACTCGCTCAGATAATTTGAAAAACAATGAAAAATGGGAAAAAATATAACTTCGGCAAGGTAGAACCACACGAAGAAAAATAATTGCAGAGATACTTTTTTGTGTACAAAAATCAGGAAGAAGTTCTTAACTCAATATGTAATACTTCTGGGAAGAACAATTGGTTTTTCCTCTGTCACGGTGTAGTAATAAACCATAATGTGCAGAGAAATTATTTTCAGTGAAAAAGGCACCAATGGACTTTCCATATGTTATGACTGCTCAGTTCAACTACGGAGCGAATTATGCGTTCATCTTATTTCTGTGTCCAAGTAACCTCGATACCATTCACTGAGGACACGGCAGAGTTAAGAGAGAGAGAGAGAGAGAGAGAGAGAGAGAGAGAGAGAGAGAGAGAGAGAGAGAGAGAGAGAAACTTGTACAAGCCTCACAATAGCTCTGGAATGAGTCTCAAAAATACAAGAAATATTGTTGACAGACCTTGCGTTGCATTCGGAGGGACTTATTTCTGCTCCACGGACGTGGGGAATTTTACGGCGGGGACGGGAGCCCCCTTGGAAAATTTCGCTTTGCATGAAGGCAAAATGCATGAAGACCGTCTTGATAAACTTCAACGGCTGATGGATCAACAATGCGAGTCGCATAGCTAAAAGGTTTCCCTTAGAAATTATGCAGGGAGTTTTTGCGAGTGCGATAATGCTTATTCTATTCTCATTGTGAACCAGAAAGAATCCTCGGGGGAAGACGCCCCCGGAGCCGAGATATGCGGAGCATTATCGCAGACAATGATTCGCTTCCAAAAATCGCTCAGACGAGGAGAAAATATTCCCGGTTCCAGAGTCACTGCTGAATTTATTTGATTTGTTCTGGGGAGTTTGTTACAGAATTGCATTAAACGTTGGGTTATGCACTGGGAATGAAAAATATCATACCATGAATGTTATGCAGGAATTCAGGCTATTTATTAGTATACTTAAAGATGATACAATGCAATAATGATTTTTTTTTTGTATTCTTTATGGCTGCTTTGCCATTTAGAATTTATTATGAATATATCTTAGCTATTTCATGGGCAAAAGTGTAAAATAAGCTTTTAAAATAAAATTCTTCCTAAAGCCCAGTGTAATTAGAGACTGGAAGAATCCGTTTGATATTATACAAATATTTCTATCTTCTTAAGAAAATAAAATCTTAGGGTCAATACAGGAGACTCAGGAGCCCTTTTTTAGGGACTGAAGAGTAATTAGTCCTAAATCCCAGTGTAATTAGTCAGAAAGAATCCGATTGATATTAAAGACAAATGTTTCCACCTTTCTTCGAAGATAAGATCTAGGTGTCAGTACAACGGATTCTTTAGAGACTGAAGGGCGATTCCTCTAAAATATGCAACAGATCTCATGGAATCTCGCTCCTGGAAACTGGGCACAAGCAGAGAAAGCGACTCCATTCCATCTGCGATAGATTTATCGTAACTTTGCCCGGGCACAACCAGAGGCTCTCGGGAGCTTATCTTTCAGTGTCAAATATCCTTGCAAAGTTCAGACTTTAGGATCCACTTGGAAGCATTATCATCTTAAGAAGGCGTAGGAAGTTTTCTTCATTATCTCTGTTGTCAAAGTTTCGGGGGCTAAAAATCTTTCACCGCGGATAATGTCATCCTCTAAGAAATGGGATAAATCACGGTGGTGGTGGTGGTGGTGTTGTCTTCAGAGTTGCTGACTAGAAAAATACGTGATAATGAAATTTCGGTTTCATGAAAAATATCTTTATAAATTATCGTTGGCAAGCTCATTTTGATAACACCAACGCCTGCACAAATAAAGAGTTAAGTTTATGTGATTAGAAAGTCAAACCATTTAACAAAACAGTAAATAATTACAACTAACGATTATATTAAGTTTTGCCGATGCCATAGTTGCGGATAAAAAGGTTAATGAAAACATTTTATTCGACAATGACGAAATACAACACTACCAGAAGCCTTCTCTTAATACTGAACACTGTGACAGAGAAATCATGAAAATATAGTAACGAACAAGATAGAAAATCCACCATCTCTTCCTCCTTGAGAATCAAAATGTTTCGTCCAAAATATTCTCCAACCCACATAGGGACAAACTTCCACCAAAGTTCGCTTATTCCCTCATTATCTCTAACTTCTCTTCTCACATCTCTCAACAACGGGAGCCTTTGTTCCACTTATGCCCCAGTTGAATAGTATACCATTACCCCCTGGTTCACCTTTCACCTGCCTAATTAGGTACAGAGTAAGACTAACTTACCTGTTGCAGGTGATACTTATGTATAGGAGCCGACTTCTAATTGTTGGCTGATAGTTTAACGCCGTAAAGGCAGACGGGTATCCTTGTTGTCTCAGGTACTTTCAGACAAAAGTTTATGATATTCTAGACAGGATCAGATTGTGGGAATATGGAGATGTGTATATATATATATATATATATATATATATATATATATATATATATATATATATATGTATATATATGTATATATATGTATATATATATATATATATATATATATATATATATATATATATATATATATATATATATATATATATATATATATATATACAGTGTGTGCGTGTGAATGCGTGTATATCGCGTATACCATAATCAGGAAGGAGCAGAGATTTTCAAAAGTAGTGTCGCATATTTCCTGTTTAGTCATCTTTAGTGTAATGGCAGTTTACCACTCAGAGTTGTATCTTCCTGCGTTTGAAATTAGTTTATGCAACCCTTTTTATTTCACATTCTTGTGGTAAGGTGGCACGTGTACTGCCGCTTTATCACCCTTTCTGACGATTATAATAATGACAAAGTTCATATGCTGCTCTCAGCGACCTTTCCTCCATCCCAGTAAGCAACGGCGTTGAGACTCAAGAAGAACTCTTACTGTGCGTTATCGTGCATCGACACTACAGCAAAAACATGCAATAAACACGTCGGCAAACTTGTCGCATACTTATCATAAACAGGTTGTAAACACATCGTCAACATGCAACATACATATCACAAACAGGCTGAAAACATTTCAACGGCAGTGAGTGGACAACAAACCTTTGTCAAATGTTGGATAATTGTATGAAACGTTGGTTAGGACCACCAATTAATTACCGACTTGTATCTAACTCGTTTGTGATGCGTGTGCAATATGTTGTCGACATGGTGGATAATCGTATGAAGCAATGGTTTTGATCACCAATAAACTGTTGACTTGTCTTCAACCTGTTTGTGATGTGCGTGCAATAAGTTGTCGACATGTGTTCAAGATATGCTTTACTGCAGTGCGTACACTATCCTAAGTTGACGACACGTAAGTCGACACGTGTCTTCGAAGGCCATTCGTGACTACAGAGAACCTCCATGTTTCATATGTAGAAACATAACCAACTTACACTCCAGGTGCTTTCGAGAGGAGGAGAAAGGAGGATCGGAAAACGCGGTTTATTGTTCTTGACATATTTTATATGCTTACCAACTCTCACTGTTAGTAAAAATGGTAACGAAAGCACCGAGCTCGGCATAATGAAGCAGTTTTCTGAAGAATAGGAAAGAAAGACATCCTTCTCTTGATTATGGAGACATCCTTTCGGTTCCAAGTACAAGCTTTTTGCTCGTGGTGCGGACTGGTCCAGGAATTATGAGGAGATAAGAACAAAACGCGAAATTCTTCGGCCGATAGTTGGAATCAGAAAGATCTGGGGGAAAGGATTAAACATCACGTAAAAGCAATTTTAATGTTTGAAGCCTGGTAGATTTAACAAGCGACTAATACCTGGGGAAAAATATAGAGAAATGACGAAAGGAGTGAGTGAGATTATGTATTTTTAACGAAGGGAAAGTTTAGTAATGTACAGAAATTATGACCATGCATTATTGGATAAAAATTTTGGTTTATATGTAGGCTATGTGAGAGAGAGAGCTAATGTGAAAAAATGTAAACTCTTTTTTTCTCTTTTCCTGCTCTTTCAGATCATCTGCTTGTGTGTGTGCGTGCGTTTGTGTACGTGTATGAGAGAGAGAGAGAGAGAGAGAGAGAGAGAGTATAGATCATCATCATACAATAAGCCAGCATTAGCTTTTAATCTAGGGCAGCCCGTGAGAGAGAGAGAGAGAGAGAGAGAGAGAGAGAGAGAGAGAGAGAGAGAGAGAGAGAGAGTAGACGTATTCGAGGCAGGGTACGGAAAGAGCTAAAATATAAATCTCACTGCGCTGCATTGCATTGCAAATTACCCGCATCGTAATTTTATTACCAGGACATACTCAAGAAGAATCTCCCGTTAGCGCGACGTAAAATATGCAAGGGAACTCTTGATAAACTCCACTAGCCACTTACTCAGCGAGGAAGTAAAATGAAATTGCCTCGCATCTTTATGCATATTTTTCGAAAACATCAGTTATTAATCGTCGACAAATGAAGAACATTGCTGAAAGCTTTGCATGACAAACTTCGCGTGACATTTCCTAAGCACTGAGTCGACCAGGAACTAGTTCATTTTCCGACCGGTATTTTTTTGCCGTTCTCTGACAACACGACAAATCTCGAAAGGTTTTCTTCATTGTTATATTATATTTTGATGTAGCTGATGCACAGATAGTGGAAATATGTTGTTTGCATTATTGCATTTTCTTGCAATAATTTTGTTAATATAGATATGTAAGTATATTTTAATGACATCTCAGCTTCTCGAATTCCTCAGAAATTTTCGGATCTAAAAGCCTTGTCATCCTAGTAGGGTAGCGCCGTCAGTGCACCTCATGCGGTACACTGTAGGCATTACTTAAGGTTCTTTGCAGCGTGCCTTGGGCCCCTAGCTGCAACCCCTTTCGTTCCTTTTACTGTACCTCCTTTCATATTCTCTTTCTTCCATCTTACTTTCCACCCTCTCCTGTTACACCTTTCGAACCTTTTACTGTCTATTTCCGTTTCAGAGCTGAATGACCTTATAGGTCCCAGTGCTTGGCATTTGGCCTAAATTCTATACTTAGTTCAGTTTAGTCATCCTAGTGGGAGAATAAGTGAAGTTTTAAAGTTTCATACGAACGAAAGGTTTCAGCTTTGCCACGAAAACTAATATAATTCTAGTTTATGTCACGTTTCTTAAAGTTTTTTAAGTATTGCCACGTCTGTCGCTCTTTAATCAATGACTCTCAAAACTTTTTCCGTTTTCACTTTTATAAATATTTACACTTAGATGTTATTGAGCCTGTCGTGAAATATTGTTTCTCTCTATTGCGTGAAAGCGCGCTGAAGGGGTAATTGAATTCTGTCACGTAGCTTGGGACTGAAGGCGAACAACAGTTTTATTATAAAACCTTCATTTACCGCTGGGATATGAAAATAGGATTGTCTCTTAAGGGTGGATGTGTCAGGATAGAGACCAGAAGCTGCCAGCGATGTCTAGATTAATCTAAAGATACTCTCTCTTTCTATGAAGATGGCGGAGTCTTAGATGCCTGGGACAACATGAGAGGGAGGGACAGTTAAGGGAATTCTTTAAACCTAGAGATCTCGAATTGCACCAGACCTGAATTCCTGAATTGCATTGAACAATGGCAATGGTATCTCTCTCTCTCTCTCTCTCTCTAAATTCCTGAATCGCACTGAACAATGGCAACGATAGAGCTCTCTCTCTCTCTCTCTCTCTCTCTCTCTCTCTCTCTCTCTCTCTCTCTCTCTCTCAATTCCTGAATCGCATTGAACAATGGCAATGATATAGCTCGCTCTCTCTCTCTCTCTCTAAATTCCTGAATCGCATTGAACAATGGCAACGACATAGCTCTCTCTCTCTCTCTCTCTCTCTCTCTCTCTCTCTCTCTCTCTCTCTCTCTCCGTGAGGAGGGAGGCCGTAAAATGCCTGATAAGATGCTTCGGATAGTGTCCTTGGAATGAAACCCAACCAAGAAAATGATCCCATTCTCGTTGGAACCGATTTCATCGTAAATTTGCTCTTAATACATCCGGGTTCCCGGAAAGTTTATATTTCGCTTTCGAGAGCCTCTCAGGAAATTCCGACCTCGGCTTCGCCGCTGGAATGCATTAGACTGGAGTATGTCCTTTTTTTTTTTTTTTGTCTTTTAGGAAATTCCAGACTGGAAAAAATGGGTCAGGCTGTATTGTATTTTTTTTTCGCGAAAGAATTATATAAAGACATTTAAAAGGTTTCAGTGGCGAGAGAATTATTAGTATTATTGGATTAGTTCTGTCGTGGGTGTGTATCTTCTGACGCTTATGATGTGATAACGGCTGATAAAATTTATAATATATTTTTATCATCAAAGAGAGAGAGAGAGAGAGAGAGAGAGAGAGAGAGAGAGAGAGAGAGAGAGAGAGAGAGAGAGAGAGAGAGAGGAGGGGGAACGCGAGTTGAAGTTGAGAAATATAAGCTGAAGAAAAAACTTTATTACGCTGAGAAAAAATAATATATTTTTAAAATCATGAGCGTTCTAATCTCTATGCAGACTCTTTTTAACAATTGCCCCCCATAATTAATTTCCATTCATGAATCTATGGCAGTTTTTTAAATAGACACTTCGAACAATATTTGGCATTTTCTCCCACTCTCCTCTTAAAGCTCTTTGAAAGATTCTATGGCAATTTTCTAAATAGACACTTCGAACAATATTTGACATTTTCTCTCATACTCTCCTCTTAAAGCTCTTTAAAATTCCCTTGTATACTTGTCGTGAGATTCTGTTTATATATCTTAAAACTGCAGCTGAAGTAATCTCCGTCTCTGTCTCCCACCGTTCTCCGCTTCTATCCAATTTCAAAATTGTCTTTACCTTCAAACAATCCCATCTGCCTCCGGAGCATAACGCACCTTATGTGACACTCGTGAAGTATTCATGGAAAATTCATGAAGTGAAAAATATAACGTAATCTCTTTTTTTTTATTTCAGAATTACCTGTCAGGTGTATTGTCTAGTATTACAGTGCATTGTGATATTTCCCTCTGGTTATATAAAAAAAGAATGGACGCAAGAGACACTATGATTTAAGCGCTGTTATGAAGGAAGTAAATGACCTCAGCCGTAAAAATCTGGTATGTTGATGAACTTATTTTATTCCGTTGAGAAAAGCTATATATATATATATATATATATATATATATATATATATATATATATATATATATATATATATATATATATATAAATATATATATATATATATATATAGTATATATATATATATATATATATATATATATATATATATATATATATATATATATATATATATATATATATATATTATTTCTATTTATGAGTTATAGTTGGGATGTTTTAGTGGACTTTAACTTTTTATTTACGTTTGTTTGTATGTATGTATGTATGTATGTATGTATGTATGTATGAATGTATGTATGTATGTATGTATGTATGTATGTGTCTGTATGTATGTATGTGTGAAATCATTGATTTTTAAGTTCTTATCTGTACGTGGGGACTGTTTTTTCTTAGTTTTAATAATTCCAAAAGAATTATTTTTCATTCATGTACTGTATATATGACCACTTTTAAACAGACACCTCAAACAATACTTGGTGTTATTAATAACAATGAATACCTGTAAAGTGTATTTGCGAACGCCACTTATTATGTAATCGAGTAAAACTGCAGCTACGCTAGAAAAATATGTGGTTGTGTGTGTGTATAATATATATATATATATATATATATATATATATATATATATATATATACATATACATATATACATATACATATATATATATATATATATATATATATATATATATATATATATATATATATATATATATATACATACTATACACATCTTATATATATAAATATATATATATATATATATATATATATATATATATATATATATATATATATATATATATATATATATATATATATATATATTATACATATACACTATTTACAGGTACACATATATATATATATATATATATATATATATATATATATATATATATATATAATATGGTCATACATATTCCCTAAAAACTGCAGTTTAAATCGACTACAGCTAAGTTTTTTATCATAGTAAAAGAAATGTGAAGCTCATTGGAGATTTTCATACACACTTTACAGGTATTCGTTGTTATTCAATAATACCAAAAAGTTGATCGAAGTGTCTTTTAAAAATGGTGGTAAAGTCATGAATGAAAAAGAAATTTTTGGGAATTATTAAAAATAAAAAAAGTCCCCGTGTACAGTTAAGATCAAGTTAAAAATTCATGGTTTTACATAAATACATACATACTGTACATAAATGGAAAGTTAAAATCCACTGAAATATCCCAACTATCATTCACAAATAGAATTTTTTTTTTCTTACCGGCATAAAATACGTTCTTCAATATACCTGATTTTTACGGCTGAGTACATTTACTTCCTTTACAACAATACTAAAATCATATTATTTGTTGCGTTCAGTCTTGTTTATATGACCTGTGGGAAATATGAAAACGAATTGCAGTACTAGACAATGAATTTCTTAGGTAACTCTCATAAAAAATTTGATTTAGATAGGTTGTTTGAGTCATTTCATGAATTTTTCATAAATACTGCATGAGTGTTACGTAAAATACGATGCTTACAACAGGCAAAGGGGACTGATTGAAGTAAAATAAATATATATATATATATATATATATATATATATATATATATATATATATATATATATATATATATATATCTTTTAAACGTTCGCTACACTCTGACATCACTGCATAAGTAAGCCAGTTACTTTTGGCGTTATTAAAAAGGTGTACTTCATTGATAATTACAGGTTCATTAACAATGAATTTACAACCATTCCGGTTAAACGCCTTACATCCCCGGCAACCTGCTACGCGAATCCGTCCACAAATGCTAGTACTGTGGACCGAATTAAACTTAAACTCTCTACTTGGAATCGATACCACGAATAAGAACCATTCTCTCTCTCTCTCTCTCTCTCTCTCTCTCTCTCTCTCTCTCTCTCTCTCTCTCTCTCTCAACCCTACGCCATGATAAAGAATACCGGTTATTTTCTCCGGAAAAATTCCAGGCAAGGGTCATTAGACATAGCCGGTATTTCATTTTCTCTGCGCTTTCCGAGTTTCTTATAACCCGCCTTTTATGGAATGGAGTGAGGGTCAGATTCGGAAATAATATATATATATATATATATAACTGGGTCTGATGAGGAGGCTGAGAGCCCTTGAAAGCCTTTTGGAATTTCAAAAATGATATATATTATACTCTATAACCCTGAGTTACTGAACGATGAAAAGTATTTTATTTCAGTCTTGCAGCCTGAGGGATTTTGAAATGCCGTTACGTACAGGCGCTGAGAAAATTAACTAAGGAAAATAGGGAATTTTTTTACTTAAAATACTTATGAAAGGGGAGGTGAGCTTTGCAAAAAATGTAAAAAAAAAAAATAATAATAAAAAACTCATCTTCACCTAATCTAAGATATGGTTTAGTTTTAACTTCTATCCCTTCACGTCGACAGTATTTCAAAAGTACAAACATAACCACACATTATTTCTTAGACATACAGTTACAATAAAGAGGACCCACGTTCGAATACTTATTTTATCTTTATGCGAGCGTTATTAAAAATTCACCTTCATGAGGTGATATTTTGTCTCTAAATGAGATGTAGCTACGTTTTACGACTTAGCAAACTTATTACTTTAACTTAGGAGACAGTGAGCAATAACAATACATTCTTGAGGGTATTCCAAGGTGAGGCCAGGACACGTCTTGCATATAAAGTTCCATTAATCACTTTAGCGAATTGCACGTGAGGGTTCTCTGATCATCATTTAATAAACAAATGGAAAAGTTACGTACTAATCATGGACAGATACGTATATTTATTTGCAATAATCGGCGTTGGGATAAATAGTATCTGTTATATTTCTGTAGATTAAAACATTAATTCCACTGCATTAGGGATAATGGGTGGTTTCCTCTTAACAAAATTATTCTATAAGTATAACTGTGCAAACATTATGAAAGGGAATTTAAAACGTGAATGTTCTTCTGTCATCGGTGCATATAGTGAAGTTACGCAGTCAAAATTAAGACATATCTTAGTATGTAGAACTTATTGATACGTTAATATCCTACTTGTGCTAAAAGAAGACGCAGAGAACGGGCGGTAATTTTTTTCCCGTCATGGTTTTATTAAACATCGACCGGTAGATGGCGCCTGAAAGCCTGACTGTCAGCTAGCCAGCTAGCATCCAATTTATAATATTTAGTCAAGCAGATATTGGGGGAAAGGCAATAAAAAAAAAGACCTCTAATAAGATTCAACTATAAGAAGCGTGGAGAGACAACCTTGAACAAACAAGATCCACTGCTGTCGTCGAAAATATAAAAATATTAAACGAGGGAGAATTATCTCGCTTCAATTTTTGCCTGAAGCGAGGGACGTCAAAGATTCTCTACACAGGCCATGCACTGGGATCTATGAGGTCATTCAGCGCTGGAGAGGAAATCGAGAGTAGGTAGGTCTGAAAGGTGTAACAGAAGGAAAACCTCGCGGTTGCACTATGAAACAATTATTAGAAGGTTGAAAATAAGATGGAAGAAAGAGAATAAGAACAGAGGTACAGTAAAAAGGAATGAAAGGGGTTGCAGCTAGGGGCCCGAAGGGACGCTGCAAAGAACCTTGATGCACACAGCGCACCGCGCGAGGCGCACTGACGGCGCCACCCTCCTGCGGGTGGCGGGGTTGAGTCTCGCGATATTGAATCTTTGAATGAGGCTTTCCTCGGGAAGGCCCCGGTTAATAGCAATGCCACCTTAAGACTCCTCTCGGGTCTCGTTCGTTTAATCACAGTATCCCCGTTATTTAACGAGAGAGTAAAGGAAAATTGGACGAAGAAACGGCCGTGGGATTCTCCAAGGGGCCACATTGTCCTCTTCGTGATTGACCAACTAAATTTCCAGCTATGAGAGAGGGAAAGGGGTGAAAGTTTTTCTGTTTGACTTTTCTATTATTATTATTATTATTATTATTATTATTATTATTATTATTATTATTATTATTATTATTATTATTATTATTATTTATAAAAATCTTATAACAGAATGAGTTTCTGGAAGGGTGAAGAAATCCACAATGATCTCAGAGTAAATATATGTTGCAAATATGTAATATGTATTACATAATGTATAATTTCATATGATATATATGGTTTTTATATATATATATATATATATATATATATATATATATATATATATATATATATATATATATATATATATATATATATATATATATATATATACATTTAAAATAACACCATTGTGGGTTTATTATTATTATTATTATTATTATTATTATTATTATTATTATTATTATTATTATTATTATTATTTCATAATGACTTCTCTAGCAATATGGAAAAATCACGCATTAACACGATAAGTATTGGTTAATCTTTACCCTACAAAAAAGGAATCATTATAAAAATAGAGAAACTATTATAAATTGCACTCTGCTGATGCAATCCGTTTTTGATGAAACATATTTACGTTTCGGTCTCCTTCCAAATTATTATTATTATTATTATTATTATTATTATTATTATTATTATTATTATTATTATTATTATTATTATTATTATTATTGAAAGTGACAGCTGCAACAGTTACTTTCATCTCATACAGAGTTTTATCTATCTTTCTAAAAAATTGCCTTTTCACGGCTACTGCATTCTACCAGTAACTAGCCGATGGTCGTCGTTCTTTGTAGAGGAAAGTAGTTGCAAATTGGGTTAGTTTAATTTAGGATGCATCAATTATAACAGTTACATTGCAACTAAACTGATAACTGACATATGGAGTTCCTCCTCCGTGGAGCTTTCTTCCTGAAGTAGTAAATTTTAGTTAGATTTTCTCCTCAGGAGGAAAATCTCTACGGTAGATGAACTCCACATTTCAGTCACCAGAGTCCTTGCAATGAAATTGTTAGTGTTTTCTTCTAAAATAAAACTAACCAAGTTTGCATAAAAGAGGGTTTTATACCTTATTATTATTATTATTATTATTATTATTATTATTATTATTATTATTATTATTATTATTATTATTATTATGACAATAACGACTGGAATTTTATTTTTAAGTACAAAGTTGGAATCACCAAAGTCCATTCTTTATATTTTTTGTTGTTCATTTTGGAATATTGTCCAAATACACAATAGAACTAAAAATAGTGTACCTCGGCAATTTAATAAAATAACTCAGTTTATCTCAGTTTAAGCTCTACCCAATGGTCAATTTTATAAAGTGTGGTAAACTCATAAACCATTTACCATTGAAGCCTATAACGCAATTTATATTTTTCATCATTTAACCTTATGTTTAAAGGCTGATAAAAAACGTTTTAATATTCTAAAGGAATATCATAATTTTTTTCGTGAAAGAGGAACAATTTTTTCAAATGAATGAAAAAAAAATTTAGTGCATAAAACAGAAAAGTAATAGCCAATTACGTAAATAAAAATAATCTCGAAGTACTAATTAAATAGGTAAATAAAAATAATTTCGTAGATGTTATTTTTATCTATTGATAAAAATAATATCCAAGTAATAATCGAATACATAAATAACTTTAAAAAAAAAGACAGAACTCACCCATAACTAAACCCATTTCCTTATATCTGGAATCGCCTAGCCTTCCAGCAGAACAATTTTCGCGACTCGGCAAAATTTTCGAAACTTTTCCAGTGTGAATCGGGGGGGTTGACCCGCCGCCGTGACAATGTGATAATCCCTTTATGGTATTGGGTGGGAATCGTTTTCTCCCAGACTTTCCAGTTTGAGAGAGAGAGAGAGAGAGAGAGAGAGAGAGAGAGAGAGAGAGAGAGAGAGAGAGAGAGAGAGAGAGAACAAACAAGAATCTTTAAGAAAACAGTGACTGAGATCACTTTAGAAGGCATTAAGAATATATTGTTTATGTATCCACCATTCTTACAGAGAGAGAGAGAGAGAGAGAGAGAGAGAGAGAGAGAGAGAGAGAGAGAGAGAGAGAGCAAACAAGAATCTTTAAGAAAACAGGGACTTAGATCACTTTAGAATGCAGTAAGAATATATTGTTTATGTATCCAACATTCTTACAGAGAGAGAGAGAGAGAGAGAGAGAGAGAGAGAGAGAGAGAGAGAGAGAGAGAGAGAGAGAGGATACAGGTAATAAGAAGGGAACTTATGCATTAAGGAATTCGTGTTGAAATGGGAAAAAAAGTTTTCTTAGTAGCTTGCTATTAATAATAAAACACTTCTCATGTGTTATTCATACGGCCTTTCTCCCAGTAACAGCCATAATACTTTACAAAGGAACAAAACAGCAATAACTCCAATAGAATTCTTCCGAAATATCCATATTAAATCCATGGAATGTATCTGTAATATCTATAGTATACCCAAAGAATATGGTCCATGGGTGGAAATAAATCGCAAAAAAAAAAAAAAAAATTGTAATGATACTGTAATAAAAATTATAAGTACTAGGTGATGATTTTAGAAAGTCTATGGTATAACCTAAGTAACTAAGAAAACCAAATAATCTCAGGTTATAAAATACGATAAAAGTGGTTGGTATTCCTTAAAATATTACGGTATTTACACCTTTACAACGAAGAATTCCAGCACCACCAGATATCTCCGTAATGAGGTACATTCACTCGTCCCTCACGAAAATTAAATCAAAACAAATCTAGATTTTCCTGAATGTTTCTCATCAGCATCGCGGAAAACACTCCTTCTTAAGGGGATTAAACTCAGCACATCCTTTATGGGAGCAATTCCACTGGCGTCCAGGGAAACACTGGATTCTTCGCCTTTAATCCAAATGAAATTTGCAGAAAAAGTAGATTAAAAAAATATTTCGTTGCAACAATGCAACAAAAAAGGAACAAAGAGAATATGAAGATGAGATTACATATTTTTTTTAATCAGATTTGATTAATAATCGTGAATTTCTCATGTAGTGAATAATGTCAGGAACTTTAGGTATTGTATATTTCTATCGTAGGAGGTCAGTGCAAGAAAAGGAACAAAAACGCACGTATAATAATGCAGAGAGAGAGAGAGAGAGAGAGAGAGAGAGAGAGAGAGAGAGAGAGAGAGAGAGAGAGAGAGAGAGAGAGAGAACGTATGCATTAAGGAATTGATATCGAACTAGAAATAAAAAAATTCTTTATACCATGCATTCATAATGAGGTATTTCCCAGGTGTTATTCACTTATTTTTTCATCCAGTAATAGACGAAATATTTAGCAAGGGAAATATACAGCATAACTACAATCGCTACTGAATTGGAGATGAATTCTATGCATAGAATATGACCATAACATCAATATTATATCCCCAGAATATAACCAATATTGTATCTCCGGAGCATAGCCCCGGTAGCGAATTCACCACAAACAAAATAAAAGTTGACAAAAAGCATTACTGAAAATATCTTAATAAACAATCTCATGCAGCAGAAAATTATTTTGTAAAAATCTACATGAAAAACAAAGTAACTGAGTAAACAAGATGATATCAATTTACAAAACACGAGAAAACCAACTGATATTGCTTCAAGGTCTTACTGGATATGCACCTTTAAAACGAAGAATTCCAACACCACCAGGTATCACCGTAATGAGGTACATTCGCCTCGTCCCTCACGAAAATTAAATCACAACAGATCTAGATTTTCCCGAATGTTTCTCATCAGCATCGCGGAAAAAAATCCTCTTCTTAAGAGGATTGAACTCGGCACATCCTTAATGGGAGCAATTCCACTTGCGTCCAGGGAAATGCTGGATTCTTCGCCTTTAATCCGAATGAAATTTGCAGAAAAAGGAGATTAAAAATATTTCATTGCAACAATGCAACAAAAGAGAGAACAAAGCGATTTCGAAGATGAGATTACATATTTTTTTTAATAAGATTTGATTAATAATCGTGAATTCCTCAAGTAGTGAATAATGTTAGGAATTTTAGGTGGTGTATATTTCTAAGCGCATAAATGCACGTGAAACCATGAGAGAGAGAGAGAGAGAGAGAGAGAGAGAGAGAGAGAGAGAGAGAGAGAGAGAGAGAGAGCGAACTCAGGTAAGGAACATATGCATCAGGGAACTGATTCTGAAATAGAAACAAAAGATTTCTTTATACCATGCATTCATATTGAGGCGTTTCCCACGTGTCACTCACATGTATTATTCATCCCGTAATAGACGAAATATTAAAAAAATGAATAAAATATAAATAAATATATATATATATATATATATATATATATATATATATATATATATATATATATATGTGTGTGTGTGTGTGTGTGTGTGTGTGTGTTTGAACGCATTCGAGCCATCGTTTCTGTATATACTTTTGTAAATTGTTGGTAATAATTAATAAAAGCATTATTTCCAGGCATCGCCCAAATCTGCATGCATAACTATATACATGTAAACATAAACATAATCCTGCATTCGCTCACGACAAAACTCTAGTTAACCTAAAACTTCTCAAAGATAAAAACGGGAAGAGAAACGACGTCATGGCTGTTATTGCATTCCCATAACTGTCCTTCCCAAATTGGGATCATTAACACAAATGGCTCCTGGTGTTTCGAGTCGCGCACGAGGTAACGGAGTATCAGAAATAAATACGGACGCAATTTCCAGAGTAATTATCAGTAACGTGTGAGCTCTCGCGGAGGAGACTCGAGACCGTTACTGCTTCTGTTCCTTGGCCTGTGGAACGGTAATGAGCCATTTGGCTCCTTCTCGAAACGGTGAGTAATTGGGCAGTTAATGTTAGTTTGAACGGTAATTATTATTAAGCCTCTCGTTGTACCGTAATGGAGACACAACCAGGTGAACATTTGTGATGTTTTTTTCATCAACATCGACCTTAAAGATTTATGCTTGTTTCAATTTCAGTTAATTCTCTGTGTCAAGTGTTGACGATAATGTACGTTTATTGGAATAATGTCATTTTGTTTTTTTTCCGTGAATCAAAGGCTACGTTTGCTTTGATTACATTTTTGCAATCATTTCTAAAAGCATGAAGTTAATCCCTTTAACTTTCTACTCCTCAAGGATCGCTGAGTTTCAAAAGCTGCATTGAAATGCACTCCGAGTCGTTTAATTCCCAACGGTCTATAAATAAACGAACGGGACATTTCAGAACATATTCGAAAACAATTTTTTAGAAACCATTTCTAGCTCAAAGGCGCGCTGAAATGCATTTCTAGTAATTCAGTTCAGAAACGGATTGCAAACTAGACGCGTAATTTTTAATATAAATCTCTGACTATATTGGAAAATTATTTTAGAACTTATTGCTTACTCTGCTGTGAGAGGAAATACCAGCCAAGTCTTGAAACTTACTAATCATCTCCCTCTCTCACGACGGGGAGGTGATTTCTCAAGATGGCCATAAATCAGAAGAAAGAAAAGCGAGTGGTATGTGGAATAACAAATAGTGACAGACAGACAGTCAGGGTAACACAAAGGCAGAGGAAAGACGGTGGAAATGAGATTATAATAAAGGATAAAAATTACCAAAAAACTCGAGCGAGAATTACTGATAGTGGCGTTAGTGTATTTTGTTGAACAGGGAAGTAAATAGCCAAAACGGTTCGTCACGTTTCTATCATTTTCAATTTTTAAAAGTTAAACACGTTTGTTTCTCGAAATAATACAAATCGTTGGACCCAATTAGAGAATAATAATGCATAATTAATTAGTTTCTGGAAGAACATTCAAGAAATTATGTTCTATGATGTTCTACTAGTCTCAGGACATGCTTCAATTTTTTATGCTAAATACTCTATATCCTGGCGTGTATTAGCAAGACATCGTTGCCTCATGTTATAGATATAGAAAATATAATTACTGAAAGATTTAGAAGAATGCGCTGGCACTGTAGACCAAATTCTTTTGTTATAAGCACAGTAGAAGTTTATATATATATATATATATATATATATATATATATATATATATATATATATATATATATATATATATATATATATATGTGTGTGTGTGTGTGTGTGTGTGTGTGTGTGTGTGTGTGTGTGTGTGTTGTGTGCAGCATAAAACTGACTATGTCTGCAGAACTCATTTTTCCAAGCGCTACAAAAAAAAAAAAAAAACTAATCAATAAACCCGCCCATTTCACTTAACTTTCTGACTAAAGACGTCCAAAAAAAAAAAAGGCTTCTTCTTCATTACCAGAGGAGATATACGTTCCGCGATCAACGTCATCCTTGAAGAAATCCATTTTCTTCTGTCTGGAATAATACATCAGGACTGTTGATCCTCGCAAGAGAATGAGTTTCTCATATCGGCATATTTTGGAGGTTTCGTAAGAGCTGAATCGCGAGAGCTGATCTGTTGCTCTGTCAACTGAATGATGCTTTCTGGGATGTTGAGAGTAAATTGTTTTCTGCATGTATGCATGCGAGAGAGAGAGAGAGAGAGAGAGAGAGAGAGAGAGAGAGAGAGAGAGAGAGAGAGAGAGAGAGAGAGAGAGATTTCTGGAAGTCAGTCTGACAGATAATCATTTCAATATTTATTAATATTTTCCTTTCATCCTAGGGCCATGTTCGTGTGTGTGTGTGTGCGTGTGTTTGAGAGAGAGAGAGAGAGAGAGAGAGAGAGAGAGAGAGAGAGAGAGAGAGAGAGAGAGAGAGAGAGAGAGATATTTCTGCAATAGTCAGTCTGACAGATAATCATTTCAATATTTTTCAATATTTTCCTTTCACCCTAGTGCCATGTTCGTGAGAGAGAGAGAGAGAGAGAGAGAGAGAGAGAGAAGAGAACTGTACATAACCTCAAACCTGAGTTAGGTCTTACCCCACAATTTATCAGTTTTTTCAGATATAACTTGTTTCATACTTCATTTAACTCCCTTTCCCTCCACTTCAATAGTCATTTAACTTTTTTCTCTTTCTACCTTGGTATAGTCTCCCGAGGATTCTTTGAATATTGGCGGTGTTGAAAGACGATGCAACAGCTGAAATATATAAAGCTGTATTTGTTAAATAAATGTGCATAAGAATCCGACTCTCAATCCAATAGGTATAAATGTGATAATAACTAGCCTCCTACCTTACACATCGTCTGAAAGTATAATAATAATAATAATAATAATAATAATAATAATAATAATAATAATAATAATAATAATTTATTTAAGGTTGTTCGAAGTTAATACGAAAGCTAACTAGAGAACCATGAAATTGGGGTCATCCCTATAAACACCCCACTGAACTATATATCTTCCCAATAAAGAGAAATTTAGCCCTACAAATTGCACCATCATTGAGGAACATTCATCTCTCCTCTCTCTCTCTTATGAACAAGTCCCCCCAAAAAATTACTTTTCCCCGAGATGTTTCTCATTAGCATCAGAGAAAAATCTTTCTTAAGCAGATTAAACTCAGCGTCGTTAATGGAAGCAATTACTGTACGCGTGCCCGGGGTAATACTTGGGATATTCCGCTACCTTTGCCAACGAGATACTGAAGATGTTTTAAGTGAGAAATAATGTTTAAGTGGTCGTGTATTATTACGAAGATGATTTACTTACAGAGGAGATAGTTACGTTTATTCTGAGTCAATTTATACATTTAAATTTCTTGTGCAGTGTGGATGCATGCTAACATGTTGTTAAGACAATTGAAATTGGTCTAATAGTATATAACTGCAATTACCCTACAGCACAGGTGCTTGTGCAAGTGTTGTACATAAAGGAGAGAGAGAGAGAGAGAGAGAGAGAGAGAGAGAGAGAGAGAGAGAGAGAGAGAGAGAGAGGTAAATTTAAAATATACCTGTGGGACAGGAATTGTTGGTGTGAGGTACCTACCACGAATTAATTATTTGTCCTTTCACTTCATCACAAAGTCACTGAAAGGTGTATATATATATATATATATATATATATATATATATATATATATATATATATATATATATATATATATATATATATATATATATATATATACATGTACGTATACACACACATATATATATAAATAAACTGGCAATTTACTATAAGCATTAAGCTGATTCTGTTTACAACAAATTTCGAATAAGTGTCATGAGTAAATGTGCGCTTTATAAGTAAATGAAAGCCATTTACTAATATTACTAAGAATATGTTAAAATTTTATTTATAATATGAACAAAATATTCCTCGTGTTGACAGAGTGTTTGGTCCATCCTGATAATGGTCTTTCCCATCTGACTTAAGCGAGGTTCTTTTTGGGAGAGAACCTTTGTTTTATCTTGTCCCCAGCAAATGGAGCATCCACTGCGCTTTAAAATGTATGTAGGAGAAAGATTCACGCAGCAATATCTGCTTGCAATAAAAGCAACCATTTCAAAATACATCATCTTGAACCTTCCGCATTTCATACAAGTTCGTGAATGTCTTTTAACGTCTTTATATCTTTAAGTATTTATACTTTTATGATTACACAAAGAGAGATTTTAAGCAGAACTGTATACATTATACTGTGTATAACGCATGAATTTGAATAATACATTATCGGCCGAGTTTCACGGAAATCATAGATCAAATGCCGATTATCAGTCTGCATTAGCCATTTGTGCTCATTTGCATATCATATCTGCATATTAATGACTTATATCTCTCTATAAGCACGTGGGTATAATTTCATTTCCTTCCAAATATTACCGACAGTTTACTGAACCTACATTTATCGAATATTAAGTATTTCTACTTAATCTGTATTTCTTGATGAGGTTTAGGAATGGTTAGCACGTGGGCATACGTTTGTGTATCCGTGTATACATACACTCGCACGGAACCTCATACCTCTGCATGCGGAGGCATACACCTATTCACTTCCCTATCGCTGCGTGCGCCTGTGCTTGTCACTCGCTTATTTAATTAACTCACTTCCAGGAACGCAGATGGCAATTAGAGCCCCCCTGCCGCCTCTCCCTCCTCCTCTTCCTCCTCCTCCTCCCCGGCATATCTTAACTGAAGTCTGCAAAGGAACCAGACTCGGAAATAAGCTACGTTTTGTGGACTCAGCAGCGTCGGCCGACCAGAGATTCTGTCCTCGTGATCAGGACTCGCTCGGAGCAAACCTTTTCCCGACATTTTTCTTCTTTATTGCAGGGGGTCAGTGGGAAGGCAGAGGTTAATGGGACGGCAATCGACGTGACCTTGACCTTGAGTCCCGAGCTGGAAGAGGGGGTGAGGGAGGGGAACACTCTGAGCAAAGTCCCCGACAGAACAGAATGTAGAATTTAGGCCAAAGGCCAAGCGGTGGGACCTATGAGGTCATTCAGCGCTGAAACGGAAACTGACAGTAAAAAGGTTTGAATGGTGTAACAGGAGGAAAACCTCAAAGCAGTTGCACTATGAAACAACTGTTAGGAGAGGGTGGAAAGTAAGATGGAAGAAAGAGAATATGAACGGAGGTACAGGAAAAGAAATGAGAGGGGTTGCAGCTGGGGGCCGAAGGGACGCTGAAAAGAACCTTGAGTAAGTGCCCGACGAAAAGGTAATGGATAGGAGGTTAAATAAAAATCAGAAAATGGATGAATTATGACGATTCAGGTTCTTTGTGAAAGTATGAATTTCTCATCAGAAAATGGACGAATTAAGACGATTCTAGTGCTATGTAAAAGTAGGAATTGGTCGGTTCAATCAGAGGGTTCTGGAATTTCATAAAGTAAACGAGAGAATAGTGGGACGACGAGTGTTTCCAGGTCGTCTCAGAGTGGAGAACTGTCTCGTTAAGAATTCAATAAAGGCAGAACAAAACCAATAGGAAATATGAGCTTTTAATCACGAGAGTTTTCCAGCGTTTTATGATCCAAACGAAAGCTGGACATAGGAATGAGGTGAAAGGAGGTTCTGAACAAAACAAAATTATCTCTCTCTCTCTCTCTCTCTCTCTCTCTCTCTCTCTCTCTCTCTCTCGTATGTGTGTGTTTATGTGATCAGCCAGCCAAATTCATGCCAAAATGAGAGCAATCAAAACTTCCAAATAATAGTTTGATTGTTGTGACCGCTCTGATCACCTCTAGCGTACCCCCCAAAAATAACACCCCATTCGTACGAGTTCTATACAAGTTTATGCTTCAGTTCCACATAAAAATAACGGGCTATTCGTACAAGTTCTATACGTGTTCATGCGTTCGTCTTACCTCAATGGCGGGCTCCATAAGAGTTTATGCTTTACCTCGAAAATAACACGCCATTTGTACATGTTCTATACGAGTTCATGCTTTAGTTTCAGCTCAGAAATAACACACTATTCGTATGAGTTCTGTACGATATTATGCTTCATTTTGACTTCCAAAATTACACGCCATTCGTACGAGTTCTATACGGGTTTACGCTTCAGTTTCGCTCCAATATAACCCGCCATTCGTACATGTTCTATACGAGTTTATTTTTCATTTTCCCTACCAAATTAACGCGCCATCTGTACGTGTTCCATACGAGTTTAAAAATGAGACAGTTCTCAAGCGAATCCACTTTAAAATAATAAAGAAGGAGCGTTCTTTCTTGCGCAGCCATAGCGTTTAGTATTCTCCAGCCTCCCGTGGCTGAAATTTCACGTTCTCGAAAATACGGCGACAATATTAAGCGATATTGCCAACTTGAAGGTGCCGTGTTTTTCACGCGGGATGTTTAAATCTCCGGGCCTTTGATATTTGGGTTTTATTTAGGTTTTTTTTTCTTCTCTGCCTTTCCAGTATTTTTACAATGAAGTGTTTCACTTAAATCTCTGATATTAAAGCAGCCAGTTATACATTACAGTATTTTAGTGTACATCATTTTAACTTTATTCACAAAAAAACCTTTACATATGTATTCCAGTTGATTTCATTCTACATTTATTACATTATTTTACATCTAATAATATTCTACCATCATCATACTATAGCAAATCTTAGATCTCTGGGAATTAAGTTCTTTTTAACCTCAGGTCATCTAAATGATAATAAACCTCCGTAACTTTCCATGTTACTCTTAATATATGTTTTTAAACAATATCAGGGATTCAAGGACACTTCATTGTCTAGTAAGTAAGAGCACAGTAAATACAGAGATTTACATTTACAATGATGTAATGAATAGTTATAATAACCACCTGATTGACGTGCTTAAATCGTCAATGGTTTTCAATGAATTTTTTCACCTTTACTTCCACACCATATTAGATTAAGGAATAAATCCCTTTTTCATCTCTTCGCCTGTACATGGTTATTATTTTCCTATAATTTATGTTGAATTGAACTGAATGTAGAGTTTAGTTCAAAGGCTAAGCACTGGGACCTCGGAGGTCATTCAGAGCTGAAACGGAAATTGACAGCAAAAGGTTTGAAAGGTGTAACAGGAGGCAAACCTCAAAGCAGTTGCACTATGAATCAATTGTTAGAAGGTTGAGGAAAGTAAGATGGAAGAAAGAGAATATGAACGGAGGTACAATAAAAGGAACGAAAGGGGTTGCAGCTAGGGGCCGAAGACACACTGCAAAGAACCTTAAGTCATGCCTACAGTGCACCACATGAGGTGCATTGACGGCATTACCCCCCCTACCGGGTATTTCATCTGTTCTTATGGGTACCTGAAAATGTCCTTCATATGTTATATCTTTTACGAGGAGAGAGAGAGAGAGAGAGAGAGAGAGAGAGAGAGAGAGAGAGAGAGAGAGAGAGAGAGAGAGAGACTAACTTTCCAGCACTCAAGACCAAAGCATCATAACAAAAAGGGTTCTTTGGAACAAAAGCAAATCCCTTTTATCTGAGGCAGTTTCTCAGGCACTAGCCTACTTCAATTAAACGGAGGCCGACCAGATTCATATAAAGGCTTTTGAAGATGAATAGAAGACTTCCTCATACACTGCTCTCTCTCTCTCTCTCTCTCTCTCTCTCTCTCTCTCTCTCTCTCTCTTTTTCTGTTCTTAGGGAGAGTAAGTTGGAATTAAATCTTATCTTTATTCTTTTACTGATCTGTTACATACTCATGTAACCGTTGCATCAAACAGCTGAATGTTGGAATTATATACCTGTCTATCTATCTATCTCTCTATCTATATATATATATATATATATATATATATATATATAGAGATAGGTATACATATATGCATGTATACATATGTGTGTATATATATATGTATATATACACACACATATATACATATGTGTTTGTATATGTGTGTGCATGTATTTGTGTGTGTTAAAACGAGACCTCTCTCAAGTCCATTAAGGTATCTATTATTTCTCCTTACATCATGTCCATAATTTACAAATAAATAAACAATGAGTTGTAATCTCCAAGTTAGTACTCTCCCCTTTCACAGATAGCGAGAACAAAGAAAGTTAATCCCAGAATCCATTTGCACTCAAATATAAACCTTGATACCGTTCTTTAAAAGCTCAGTATTTTCAGCTTCGGCACATATTCCAGACACCCCCCCTTACACCCTCTCTCTCTCTCTCTCTCTCTCTTTTCTCTCTCCTTTCTTTTCTCTCTCTCTCTCTCTCTCTCTCTCTCTCTCTCTCTCTCTCTCTCTCTCTCTCTCTCTCTCTCTCTCTCTCGTCCCTCTCTCTCTCAACTTATTTATCTATTTCTCCCTCTCGTCCCCTTTCTCTCTCTCTCTCTCTCGTCCCCTTTCTCTCTCTCTCTCTCTCTCTCTCTCTCTCTCTCTCTCTCTCTCTCTCTCTCTCTCATCCCTTCTTTTTCTGTCTCTCTCTCTGTCTGTCTGTCTCTCTCTCTCTCTCTCTCTCTCTCTCTCTCTCTCTCTCTCTCTCTCTCTCCCCGTATCTATCTATCTCTCTCGGCCCCTCTTTCTCTCTCCCAGTGTCACACACGTGAGGCGAATATAAAAGAATCACCAGCCATTTCATTCTTTGACAATGCTGACATAAAAATAAGAATTGTGAGGTGTAAAGTCTCGGGAAATAACGGGGCAGACGTGTGAATGCTTTCCTGTGGGAAAGGGAGAGGAAGAGAAATTATTGCTTTGAGAGAGAGAGAGAGAGAGAGAGAGAGAGAGAGAGAGAGAGAGAGAGAGAGAGAGAGAGAGAGAGGAACTTTTGACTCGGGATTTTCTTTTTGCTGAATTTCATACCCTTGCTTTATATTTCAGCAATTTTTTTCGTTTCTTTAAAGAAGGGTTTGTGTTTATCAATTAATAATAATAATAATAATAATAATAATAATAATAATAATAATAATAATATATAGGATTTATTTGAAAGCAAACGTCCACGCAATGAATTTTTTTTTCTGGGAAATATTAGAGCGTAACTAAATCTCCCACACCGTTTTCCCTTCCTATTGTATTGCAAATAACTTCAGAATAACTACACTCTCCCAAAAAGGGCGAAATCTAATATAATATGGAAGGCCGAATAAAGGGAGGGGTATATAAAAGGGAGGAGAAAGTATCCAATAATTCCCTTTCGGCACAAAAGACGGTTGTCATATTGCTGATTATATCCCCTGGGAGAGGATTGGGATTATGAAGAAATCGCTTCATTACGAAGAAGGAGAGAGAGAGAGAGAGAGAGAGAGAGAGAGAGAGAGAGAGAGAGAGAGAGAGAGAGAGAGAGAGAGAGAAAACAGGTGCTTAGGAACAAAAAAAATGGAAGCGATTGTTGTTGAAACAATCTTCATCGTAATTAGCAATCCTGAAAGGCGAATTGTGAAGAGATTTGCATCAAAAACCCAAACATTAATTGCAAGTGATGTGATTTAAATAGAGGAATAAAACTGGAATCGAAGGAATTCTGGAATGTTTAATGAGATGGCGTTGTTTGCGATTTGTTTGGTATGATTCAAGAGAAGTGGGAGGTAGATAATGCATTTAAAATTGAGATCAAACAGTTATAAGGGAGAGAGAGAGAGAGAGAGAGAGAGAGAGAGAGAGAGAGAGAGAGAGAGAGAGAGAGAGAGAGAGAGAGAGAGAGGTCTTTCGTTTTTACATGATTCAATAATTTTTTTTACGATAGACTCCAACCCTGTTGAAAAGGAAAATGCTTGCTCTAATACAATACAAGAACCTATCTTTTGAAAGAACATTCCTGTGTAATCCCATTTCATATGGATTGCATGTTCTTTTGTAATCCACAACATGCACAGTACATGCGTGTCCGAGGATTACAGGATTTCAGAAGCGCGGGTGGGATTAGGTGGTTCGGATTCTGGGTCAAACCCGCCCGGGAGGAGATTTGATCCTCGTTAAACCCAGGCGAACAATGGTCATGTTACGATCTATAGATAGTCTCAGTATCCGCATGGGCGGGAGGGAAGTTGAATTTGCGAAAGAGATGAAAAGAGATTCTGAAATAAATAATGTATTTTAGTTTTCTGTAATTCATAAGGATTAAATACCAGCGCCCTTTGGACGTGTGGTAAATGGCTCTGTAGAAATACTTTCAAATGAAAGGCAAATACAGTATCAGGTTTATAAAATTCAAGACCACATGACGTGTAGCCCTGTGTCTTTCCAGAAATTCGATATATTTTATTATGCTATCAGCAAAATCGCCCAGAAATACAAGTGAAGCGAAAATGGTCCGACGTTATACTTTGTGTTGAATAAAGACTAAGCTACTACCAGCAGCAATGAAGATAATTATCTTTTGTTTAATGAGACGCGTTGTTTGCGATTTGTTTGGTATGATTTAAGAGAAGTGGGAGGTAGAGATAATGTATTAAAAGAGAGAGAGAGAGAGAGAGAGAGAGAGAGAGAGAGAGAGAGAGAGAGAGAGAGAGAGAGAGAGAGAGAGAGGTCTTTCGTTTTTGCACGATTCAATATTTTTTTATGACAGACTCCAACCCCGTTGAAAAGAAAAATGTTTGCTCTAACACAGTACAAGAACCTATCTTTAGAAAGAACATTCCTGTGTAATCCTATTTCATACGGATTGCGTGTTCTTTTGTAATCCACAACATGCACAGTACATGCATGTCTCCTCAGCCACTGTTGCACTGATTTCTGCATGTAGGTCTGCGACGTATTTAAACAGTGTGATTTTTTTTATTACCTCCAACATGAAAGTCATACTTCTTAGCTCACTTTGTTGGTCTGTTTATTCAAGTGCCTGCGTTTGCTTGTATGTTTGAAAGATTACATTCCACGTTACATGTGGACGATAGTATAAAAATGTGACTGGGTCAAATGGCAAGGAAAAAGGAGGGTAAAGAAAAGAGAAAAATAAACATTCCACTTCGAAGGCTTCCTTTCTTATCAACCGGGTGTTGGGGCCCCTCTGAGGTTTCGATGGCTTGGTTTGTTTGTGCCTTACTTTTGAGGCTTTCTGTACATGTTCTGGAACGTGTATACTACCATTTTTATTGACTTTTTATTGTTGATTTTAGATTTTGATTAAACCGGGTAGAAAAAATGAATACTGAACTTTATACTACAAAGCATTACTTGATATATATATATATATATATATATATATATATATATATATATATATATATATATATATATATATATATATATATATATATATATATATATATATATATTGTAGCCCACAATTTTGTCATGTATTTTCCGTAGACCGCAAGCAAATCGTTATTTAACCCTATGAAGAAAAGACGCGAGACTTCTACACACCAAACGTAAATCGAATAAGAGTTTATTCGGAGAAAGAATTTTCACGGCCGCAGAACGTGAGAACAGAGAAAGGCTGGAACGGAATCCATTTGCAGTTAGTTATAAGCCTTGATACCCATCCTCAAAAGCTTAAGGCAGTAAGCTTTGCTGAGCTCTACCGCACGAATTCCGAGCTCTCTCTCTCTCTCTCTCTCTCTCTCTCTCTTACTGCTTTGAATCTGTTCATTTCTTTTGGCTACCCGTTCATGTAAGGATCCTTGGGGACACAAGAACTCTCTCTCTCTCTCTCTCTCTCTCTCTCTCTCTCTCTCTCTCTCTCTCTCTTAATGCCTTGAATCTGTTCATTTCTTATGGCTACCTGTTCATGTAAGGATCCTTGGGGGAAACTAGAACCTTTCCTTTATATTTCACGAAATAAAATGTACGATTTTCTTTGCTGAAGGAATGGATATCACATTATGGCTGCTCTTTTCATTTTATCATAAATGGATTAGCTGAGGAAGCAAATATTAGTCCACAGTGAATATCTAGCACAATCTATAAAAAAAACCTGCCTTACTGGAATATCCTCAACATAAACGAGAACACCACTCCATTGTTTCAGCAGAGAAAATCGTAAAATTTAATTTGTGGAATAAAATAAATAAATTGTTATATCCCCCAAGGATCCTTACAGTAATACATAGATTCAGAACAGTAAAAGAGAGAGAGAGAGAGAGAGAGAGAGACTCTCTCTCTCACGCACACACACATATATATGCATATATATATAAGCATATGTATATATGCATATATATGCACATACATATTATATGTATATATATATATATATATATATATATATATATATATATATATATATATATATATATATATATATATATATATATATATATATATATATATACGTTAACCGAACTATCCTTGCATCACAGTCGTTTCTCTGTAAAGGCGACTCATTATATCCGCTGACGTTCCCCGCGTACATTTTTACAAAGAAACAGACTGAAAATATCACCCTCCCACGACGCCTCAATTCCAGAGATGACGTCGCGAGAGCGAACGGCCTCAATTCCGAACAACTGAAATAAGATCCGAAGTAATTTCACTGAATAACAGAAATAGGATCAGAAGCAATTTCCCGAGTAATTACGTGCGTCATGCTTAGCAGCTCTTTTGAAAAAGGCTCGAGGACTGGAATTACTTCTTTGCTTGAGTCTGTATTCATGAGACCATTCGCAAATTTGCACGTTCGTGCCTTCGTGAATTATCCAGCAACTTGCGCGTTTAATTCGTTGTCAGTGAATGTTATCCATAATTTTCCTTTAATTATGACGTTGTTGCATGTTCTCGTCATTTTGGAAAATGGAAGGAGACATTTTCAAGCATTGTAAAGTGAGGCTGGAAACAATGTTCACAAATTATCCTGAACTAAAGATAAAGTACTGAAGTACATCTTCACATTTTCAAAATATTGTATTTATTTCTTCAACATTATGAATATAAGATCACGTTTAAGGAAAAAAACGATAATGGGTGGATATTAGGATTCCCCTCGAAATGCAAACGAAAAATGTTTATAGTAAAAAAAAATCACGGCATAAGAAGTATTTTCAGTTTTGAGAACTTTCATCTACTGGCCATACCCTTACCTTCTCCTAACAAATATGAAACATCATAATAAATGCCTCCTTTACATACTTTCTGAACCTTCTACATTACATCACTATAAGCCCTATCGCAAAATTACTAGAAAAATATTGAAATACCAGTTACTCCTAAATTTGGTGCATCTTCCTCGCATAAATTCGTGTTGCTCTTTTTCTGTAATTCCTTCTGTCACCTGTCTTGCTTTCTCAATCAGAAGCCATCCTTACACCTACCCAGGTGTTCTTAATAACTCTGATCTCGTAAGGTTCTTCTGCTCAACTTCATCACCTATTCCCTGGCAATCAAAACTGTATTCCATATATATATATATATATATATATATATATATATATATATATATATATATATATATATATATATATATATATATATATATATATATATGTATATGTATATATATATATACATATATCCATCTTTTAATTCAACAATAAACAGTATATACGTGCCCAATGCAACACGAAGGAACGCGTGCTTGAGAATATCACTAAATCCACGCCAGAAGGTGAGTGACAACCGGGACTTTGAACAAGTACTTTCGTAGTTTATCCTACATTTTCAAGTTCACACTGAATACAAGTGTATACAAAAATTATGTATACACTTGTGTATACGTAATTTTTTCTCAATTTTTTTCGAACTTCGGAGATTTAAGTGGGTGTAGTTAGCAAAGTTATTAATTATTCCTCCTGCTCATTTTTTTCTTGGGGTGGGGGCACACTACGTAGGCTTTGAAGACTATTAATCTTCATAATCCCTCATGGCAGGAAGGTGATTTATCCACGTAGCTATAAATCACAAGGAACCGAAGACACGATGTTGCCAATGAGAGAGAGAGAGAGAGAGAGAGAGAGAGAGAGAGAGAGAGAGAGAGAGAGAGAGAGAGAGAAATAACGCAAAGAGATTGAGTGGGAGAGGGCTTGATTTTTTTGAGAAAACCAAGATATCTGGTAAAAGCAGAGAGAGAGAGAGAGAGAGAGAGAGAGAGAGAGAGAGAGAGAGAGAGAGAGAGAGAGAGAGAGAGAGAGAGCTATAAGCGGACAAAGAAAATCACAAGGAATAACGAAATGAATAGAACAAGAGGATTAGCAATTAAAGGATTAGACGTAACCACAAGAGGTAAGAGAGAGAGGAAGAGAAGAGACGAGAATGAAAGGATTTTAAAGCGGATATGAGAGAGAGAGAGAGAGAGAGAGAGAGAGAGAGAGAGAGAGAGAGAGAGAGAGAGAGAGAGAGAGTTCGCAGACTTTCATGCCAGAATTAAGTTAAAAAAAAGTCTCTTCTTGAAAATCTTACCTTATATTAATGACTTAGATACTTTTTTTTTTTTTTTTTTTGTACAGCCGCTACATCGTATAATCAAGGCCACCGAAAATAGATCTATCTTTCGGTGGTCTCGGTATAATACTGTATGAGCCGCGGTCCATAAAACTTTAACCACGGGCCGGTGGTGGCCTATCCTATATCGTTGCCAGAAGCACGACCATGGCTAACTTTAACCTCAAATAAAATAAAAACTACTGAGGTTAGATGGCTGCAATTTGGTATGCTTGATGCTTGGAGGGTGGATGATCAACGCACCAATTTGCAGCCCTCTAGCCTTAGTAGTTTTTAAGATCTGAGGGCGGACAGAAAAAACGCGGACAGAAAAAGGTGCGGACGGATAGACAAAGTCAGCACAATAGTTTTCTTTTGAGTAAACTAAAACTTCCATAATATTCTTCCATTAAATGAAAATATTTATCTGACATCGTTGATAATTATACCGAAATTATTGCCTTCCCCCTCAAATGATCTAAAGCCATGTGGTGATTTGGCGTTCCTTGCTTAATGCATATTTTAAAACCCAGCCATCGCACATATTGTCAGGATTTTTAAGATTCCTTTCAAAATGGTCATTAGTGAAAACGTAAAAAATCAAAATAACTCTTTGTGGAATACTGGAATACTGAACTGATTTATACTTGTATTTTTCGGTGTTAATATGAAATTATCAATCACTAATATTTGGATTTTTTCTCATTTATAAAATACTTAATCAGAATATTCATTATCAGGAAATATAATATCCAATACTTAAACAAAGAGGAGGCTTAGGTTACTCTTTCACAAATATAAACTCTTCATTCACTAAGCCTTATGCATATCGAATGAACATTAATTGTATAAGAAGAATTACAAGCTAGTTTACATTGCCGGTGGCGTTGAAGTTAAGCAACACTTCCTAATTCTTCTGGTATTCCTCGCAAGAGTTCGCCCTCCCATTTTCTTTAGGGGATATTTTGATCTTACGGCCATGAAGGCTTCATTGCAGAGCTCGAATTTTTTTTTTATCCTTCGGCACAAGAACTTAACATCAAAGTGCCTCGTTTCAGATCAAAGTCGAAAATCTTTCTTGTGTTAAGCTGAGACTCTCACAGACTCTGAGCTGCTTCGATTAGATGGGGAGCAACCGGAGGATTTTAGTCCTTGGGAAGGGAAATAGGAGAGACTCTCTCTCTCTCTCTCTCTCTCTCTCTCTCTCTCTCTCTCTCTCTCTCTCTCTTTCTATATATATATATATATATATATATATATATATATATATATATATATATATATATATATATATATATATATATATATGTCTTTTCTATCAATGCTTTAGAGAGGTATAATCATTTCTATGAATATTTCCTAAGAACGGTGGTAAGTCATTAGGTTCATTACAACTCTCTCTCTCTCTCTCTCTCTCTCTCTCTCTCTCTCTCTCTCTCTCTCTCTCTCTCTCTCTCTCTCTCGTAAAGTTTTTCTCTTTATGTCTTCTCTATCAATGCTTTAGAGAGGTATAATCATTTCTATGAATATTTCCAAAGAACGATGATAAGTCGTCCCTTACAAGATTTTGATTTACGTAAAAAGGAATTAGTAATGAAAAGCTATCAACTATTAATTTTTTGGAATTCCCTAAGAAAAGAAATACGTACTAATGTCGAATGCTAGAAATGCTCCACCCCCCCAACCCCTAATATTCTGCCCTACCACTTATTTTCATAATTTTTAAATATACAAACTTCTTCTATATGATTTTGTCTTTCGATACAACTTCAAGGGAATCAGATTTGACACTTCAGGTGATTTCAGATCAGAGAAATCTATCAAATTCGCAACAGTATAAGATCCTCTGTTCAACTCGATGGTTATGAGAAATTGTATTGGTTTATGAATAATTTCTGATATAGTGTCTATATATTCTGTTTGCGTAGGCCTAACCATAAATAAATCACAGCCATTTTGAAGTTAGAAGGGCATTGTGTATATATATATATATATATATATATATATATATATATATATATATATATATATATATATATATATATGTATATATATATATATATATATATATATATATATATATATATATATATATATATATATATATATTTATATAAATATATATGTATATATATATATTTATATAAATATATATGTATATATATATATATATATATATATATATAAAAATAAATATATATATATATAATATATATATATATATATAATATATATATATAAAGGAGTTAGGTAGTCATAACGACACACAAATTAAACAAAAATCTACAGTCTCAAGAAGGTTTAATGCACGGCAAAGGATTACAAAGGAGTTAGGGAACAGAGGACTGAAAATTGCATAATTATGGTAAAAATCTTTAAAGATGAGAGAGAGAGAGAGAGAGAGAGAGAGAGAGAGAGAGAGAGAGAGAGAGAGAGCAGCAGCAGCGATTGCTGCTAAAATCCTCGACGCAATTAGCAGCTTGGCAAGTGAAATATGAAAAGATTTTTGCCAAACCTCCGACCGTTAATTGCAAAAGGGGAACTCGATTTCGGCGAAGGGGTCTTTTCTGTTTCTTAGTGCTTTGTTTCGCGTCTCATTATTCCCGTAGCAGTAAGAGAGAGAGAGAGAGAGAGAGAGAGAGAGAGAGAGAGAGAGAGAGAGAGAGAGAGAGAGAGAGAGAGACTAGAATATGCATGAATACATACGTAATTTTGCATGCGAGTGTTTTGTAATATTTTACCTACATTTTCGAGTGCAAGTATATATATATATATATATATATATATATATATATATATATATATATATATATATATATATATATATATATATATATATATATATATATATATATACTAAAATTGAGAAACAAAGCAAAGAGGAAATTAACACGAAATTCAGCAAACATAAAGAAAATACAAATAGATAAACACATGGTCATAATTATTTTGTATTCTTTAACCAAAGAAGGGGAGAGAGAGAGAGAGAGAGAGAGAGAGAGAGAGAGAGAGAGAGAGAGAGAGAGAGAGAGAGAGAGAGAGAGAGAGAGAGAGAGAGAGAGAGAGAGATTAATACAAGAAAAGATTGAGAAAAAAATGGTGGGGATGAAAAGAGCAATTAAAAATGAAGTGAGTCAGATACAATGCACAATCCGGAAAGATTGAAAATTACGAACTTTATAACTTGAAGCCAAAGGGGAAAGGATGAGAAAAGAGGGGAAGTCTTCTCTTGCTTAATTAATGCACGTGTGTGCTATAGAGAGAGAGAGAGAGAGAGAGAGAGAGAGAGAGAGAGAGAGAGAGAGAGAGAGAGAACGCTTAGCTGAAGTTTCCGTCTATTAGAATGAATAAATAGGGAGATGACTAGTTATATATACTGTATATACACATATATACAGTATATATGTGTGTATAGATATAATAAATATAGATATATATTTTCACTAGCTGACCAGCCCGGCGCTACCCGAGAAAACTCTGAAGAACTCAGAAAAATTTTCCTGCACCTCCTTGCACTGACTGTCCCTTTTATCCAGTTACTGTAGTGGCTGTCCCATTTATCCAGATGTTACTGTGGTGACTGTCCCTTTTAACCAGGTACTACTGTGCTGACTGTCCTATTTATACAAGTATTATGTGCTGACTGTCCTTTTTATCCAGACATTACTGTCGCAACTGTCCCTTTTACCGAGGTATTACTGTGCTGACTGTCCCTTTTATCCAGGTATTACTGTGTTCACTGTTTCATTTACCCATGCATTACTGTACTCACTGTCCCATTTATCCAGATATTACTGTGGTGAATGTCCTTTTTATCCAAATATTACTTTGCTGACTGTCCCATTTATCCAGGTATTACTGTGGTGACTGTCCCATTTACCACCCCACTAAGCCTAAACATACCCCTGCTAAACCTAAACACAAAGCTTGATACAGAATTATTCATCACAAGAAAGAAAAGCATTTTCAATAATATATTTCTATGCTACTGAGTACATGAAATGAGGTATGATACGCCCATAGAGTTTATTAACCACATAAATTACAAAGGGAAGTCGGAAGGGGGATGGAGGAAGGGGAAGTCGAAGGGGGTACGGATTTGAAACCTGCCCTATAACCTAAGTTGGGTCAAACGATGGCCACGTGCCAAATTTTGTCTAGATCGGTAAAGCGGTTCGGATTTTTATAGCGCACAAACATACTAACATACCAACAGTCGTTTATATATATATATATATATATATATATATATATATATAATATATATATATATATATATATATATATATATATATATATATATATATATATATATATATATATATATATATATATATATATATATATATATATATATATATAGAGAGAGAGAGAGAGAGAGAGATCCGTCCTGACAGAAAACTTTAAATGAAAAGGATAAAGAGAGAGAAAAAAAGAAAAATAGTAAAAACACAAGTATTACGAACCATAATGATTTTTATTCCCTAAATACAAGGGAAAGGAGGAATAAAGAGTAAGAGGTAATCTTTTCATTATCTCCTTTTTTAAACAGAGAGAGAGAGAGAGAGAGAGAGAGAGAGAGAGAGAGAGAGAGAGAGAGAGAGAGAGAGAGAGAGAGAGAGTGAAGTCAGTGTTATCGTTAATTGGCAAGATTAGAATGAAAACATTTTTTAATGACTATACAACATAATATCATGGGTAATTTTTTTTTCGAACTCACATAAAACTCCGTACATTTTCATTATTATTTCAAAATTACAATGGTAATTAATAACACTTTCCCGGAACTCTGTTCGGTGATTAAAACTGTCATTTGTGTTGTCTTTATCAGTATCTGCTACTTGCACAGTTATCTAAAGACCACTTAATTCAAGCGATTGTTTTCTACCAGATTTTCATGAAAGTGTAATTCGGTGATCTAATCTTGCAGGTAGCTGAGTATATATCTTTGAATTTATATATGGTTGCGAAATTATATTCGAACATTATATTATTATACTTTTCATCCTTCTCTCACTTTTCGCTTTTCTCTTATTACTTACTGAAACCCCCTTGAATAAAAAGAAATAGGCCTAGATGAAAATGATAAGACCTTTCTGAGCCTTTTTTGAAATTCCACATGCAACATTTCTCGAATATTTCTTTTTTTTTCCTTTCACCGTAACAGCTTTAGATTCAACAATCTGATTGCTACGCCAAAAACACACCCGAGGCTATTGTCTTTTTTCGCGTTTTATATTTCACATCGATATTTTTGCATGGTGGAAAGTACACAGAATACCTGCTGACCGGCGATGCAGTAAAAAAAAAAAAATAGAAAATAAATAGAAACTCGAGCAGTTACAGTTTCTTGACTTATTTTTGGGAAAAAATTTTAGAACCAGTTTCTACCAGTCATGTTCCTCCAGCTCTGTTGTATTTTTTTTTGGTTTTTGTTTTACTTATTCAAACGTTTTATGTTTAGAATTTTTAGCTCAGTGTCTTAAACGCACAGTTTGTGTCCTTTAAATCTAATTATGTTAAGGTTCTAATGTACCAAATTATTTCTATATCTCTCACCAAAGCGAAGTAGGTATGATATTTGATGAGATGAATTTTGGTGAATGCTTGTTCTTCCTGGTATCATTCATTTTACAATTTTGCAAGTCTATACAATTATTCTTCCCTAAAGAGAATGTTCGTTACACAGCTTAATGTACCTGATGCTATCTTAATGTACCTGATGCACATCTTAAATATATATATATATATATATATATATATATATATATATATATATATATATATATATATATATATATATATATCTATATAACATAGCAGCATACAGCAACTATGATATAAATAGAGCTGAGTTTCAGTAACATTCCCCTCTGTTTCGTAACCAGAACGCACATAACCCTATATCTCTTTTTCTTTCCAAATTCTGTTATCTATTTACTCAGAGACAATAGCCGAATGAAACCTGTTGCCAGACATATTCGCTGCCATGGTGGAGGAGGAGGAGGAGGAGGAGGAGGAGAAGGAGGAGGAGGAGGAGGAGGAGGAGGAGGAGGAGGAGGAGGAGGAGGAGGAGGAGAGAGAATAAACAGATAGAAAGCGAATAACGACATTGAAAGAGGATGGAAACATTAGATACAGTTATACGTCAAATTGAGTTGGGATTCGCAAACTGAATTAGGCTCCTGAGTCTCATATGTCGACAATAATTTATTTCGGGATTCCGTATCATTTCAACAATAAAGCAGTTGCCATTTTTTTTCGTATGAATAAATGCTCTCAGCGGTTTAGCTTCATTTGATTGTTTTCAACCCTGTTTTCGAAAAACATTGTTTTGACATCATATAAAAATGAGTGATACTTGGAAAGAGCTGAGGTGGGGTGTCAGATTCAGTTGGTTAAAGTGGGAAGTAAAAAATGGCATAAATGAAACATTTTATGATGGATTTCCCTGCTGATATTCATGGAACTGACTGAGTGCTTGTTATGGTGGAAAAGACCTGAAGTATTTGATATCTGCATAGACGAGTGTTGGTAAGAGGTGATATATAAACGAAGTATTACAAATGAAAATAAATGGAAAAATATCTGTACGCAACTGGATGATAATAATAATAATAATAATAATAATAATAATAATAATAATAATAATAATAATAATAATAATAATAATAAAAACTTCTGAGTAAATAAATGCTATGTTCCTTTATCCGATCTACACGCATTCTTGCAAATGAAAATATTTTAATCAGATTTCACATATGCTGCCATAATCTAGGTAAGACAAAGAGTTTATTTTTCCATCTTCATTTTAATCCTAAATTGCATTCATATGTGGAATTCATACTTTAATTAAAATGAAGCGGAATGAACAGAGATATGGTACTGCTCAGAATATTCCATTTATAATTTCCGTTAAGAGAGCAAACATTTCATGTCTTGAATATGGAGATATACTTTCTCTTCCAGAGGTAAAACTACAGGAAATTATATATATATAAATTATGTGTCAGAGTTTGTATGTATTAAGACAAAGTACTAAAGTTGACAAAGTAAGTTATTTATATTATACTGTAGCACAGGGAAGATAAAGGTTTAATTTTAACAATACCGAGGCGAGTGTGTGGACAGCTAGAAATATACCTAATTTTTTCTCCTTTTCTGTTGAAGCGAACGTGAAAATATAAGTGAACTTTCATTTATCGCGAGAGGGTTCAAAACTGGCCGATAAACTGAATGAAGACTAAGCAAGTCTGATGACGAAGACGTGGGAAGACACCGAAGAAGTGGAAGGGTGGGGAACAGGCAAGGGTGAAAGACAGAAATACGAAGTGGAAAATTCAAAAATGACGTCCCTCAGACAGCAGCGATGCCTGAGGATAGGGGAACGCAGTGTGACGAAGTATAACGTCGAGTGTTAGGGTGATAGAACGAGAGTTTTACTGTGAGGAAAAACGAGATTCTCTTAGGTGCTGTGGTTTGACGGTTTGATGAAAGCATTACCTGTCTACAAGGGGATGGACGAGGTCCGGAGATAGAAACTTAGATAGACAACGAAGAGAAGTGTTGAGGATTCAGCAGTGATTCTGAGTGATTACTGTAGCGAAGGAAGGAAAAGTGAAGTGTACCTTAGTTTAACCAGACCACTGAGCTGATTAACAGCTCTCCCAGGGCTGGCCCGAAGGATTAGACTTATTTTACGTGGCTGAGAACCAACTGGTTACCTAGCAACGAGACCTACAGCTTATCGTAGAATCCGAAGTACATTATATCGAGAAATGAATTTCTATCACCAGAAACAAATTCCTCTAATTCTTCATTGGCCGGTCGGAACTCGAACGCGGGCCCAACAGAGTGCTAGCCGAGAACTATACCGACCCGTCCAACGACGAACTAAGGGCGAAGAAGCACAATGATCTAAAGTTGGAACTGGGGTGAATCCTCGCAGTTGCACTAAGAATTAATAGAGATGTTGGACAGCAAGACTGAAGAAAGAAAGCTGGAATGGAGATAGCGTAAAAGGTTAAAAAGTGAGTGCAGTTAGAAGCCGAATGAAAAGTACAAACACCCTTCAGTAACGTTTACAGTGAACCACGTGAGATACAGTGACGACACTATCCACCCTATGGGGTGTTGAGGATACGAAAAATATAATTTGGAGATGTGAAAGAAAAGATGTAATACGTTAGCAAACATAAGTTTTAGATGAATGAGAAAGGAAATGATCATTCAATTATGAAACGATAAATGTAGTGTTTGTGGTTGTTAAAATTTTACAAGGTTAAAGTTACTAACGCAAGAAAGCAGGGTGTATGGTAAGCTCTGGACTGAGAAATTAAGAAAGAAAAAAAAGAAGATATCGATACGGGAAGAGCGATTTGGGTTCTGGGTTTTGACAGGGAAGACGGTGTAAGAATCAAGGATTTATAAAGAAACTTGTATTAGAATTATTAAGGTTACATGAAAAGAATCAGTGCTTGCTGAGGATGTATGGTGCAAAAGGTATTTCCTGGGAGAAACCTGAGTTTTTGCCGAAGAAATGCAAGCTAATGTTTGAGTGAGGGGTTTGTTTAACAAATAATAAAAAGGCGCCGAAGTTTCTTCGGCGCAATCGAGTTTTCTGTACATCGTATAATCAAGGCCACCGAAAATGGATCTATCTCTCGGTGGTCTCGTTATAATGCTGTATGAGCAGCGGCCCATAAACTTTAACCAATGGCCGGTGGTGGCCTGTCCTATATCGTTGCCAGAAGTACGATTGTGGCTAACTTTAACCTTAAATTAAATAAAAACTACTGAGGCTAGAGGGCTGCAATTTGCTATGTTTGATGACTGAAGGGTGGATGATCAATATACCAATTTGCAGCCCTCTAGCCTCAGTAGATTTTAAGATCTGAGGGCTGACAAAAAAAGTGCGGACGGACAGACAAAGCCGGCACAATAGTTTTCTTTTCAGAAAACTAAAAATTGGAATCTGTGACAGGAGGTGTTGGGTTTAATTGTCAATTAAACATTTTGAAGTTGGATTAATAAGCTGATATCAAGGACAGGAGACACACGCTTTTGATAATTAAAGGAGTCATCAATAAAGCGTGAAGTAATTGATGTTTGGTGAGGGTACAAAAAATTTTAAATGACTTCGCGGAAAAGCTCTCATTCCATTAGCGCCTGCAAAGTCGAGACAAACACTGTTTAGACGTGTCAGCCTGGGACTTGAGAAGTTACCGGGACTTGATATGAGAATTTTAAAAAGTTTGAGAGTAAATAAAACAACGCCTCAGTATTTATGTCGGCGAAAAAAAATCTGAAAATCACAACCAACGTTCTCAGACACGTAAGCAGGGCAGGTTTGCCCTTATTTTCTGAATAATCCTTAAATTTCTTTATGATTATTAGTACTGTTACTAACATTCATACATATCATTTGAAAACTATACTTAAACGAGTAAAAAATGCGCCGAAGAAATCGGCGCAATCGAGTTTTCTGTACACTCGCTACATCGTAAATCAAGGCCACCGAAAATAGATCTAAATTTCGGTGGTCTCGGTATAATGCTGTATGAGCCGCGGCCCATGAAACTTTAGCCACGGCCCGGTGGTGGCCTATCCTATATCGTTGCCAGAAGCACGGTTATGGCTAACTTTAACCTTAAATAAAATCAAAACTACTGTGGCTAGAGGGCTGTAATTTGGTATGTTTGATGATTGGAGAGTGGATGATCAACATACCAGTTGGCAGCCCTCTAGCTTCAGTAGTTTTTAAGATCTGAGGGCGGACAGAAAAAGTGCGGACAGAAAAAAGTGCGGACTGACAGACAGCCGGCACAATAGTTTTCTTTTCAGAAAACTAAAACTGAAGATTTTCACAATTTTGACAATATATATCAGTCTCTTTATTAATTAAAGTTTATGACTCAGTCTGCATGATTTGAAACTTATTTATCAATATTATCTTGGCACTAAAATATACAACTGACAATATAAATTTCACAAACAGATGGACGAAAATGAAAAGGCTTCATTATACAATAGCCTTATATATTATCGGATTAATTTCACTGCAAACAAAATTCAGAGCATACACAACAAAGAATTATTAATTACGTCTGTACTTTTACACAATAATCTTAAATATGTCGAAGATTATTACAATTCTCTTTACCTAAGCTTTAAATATATGTGGTTATGTTACCACAAGAGATTATTCATAATACAATCACAGAACACTTCCGGCACTTGTAAAAACAGCCAGGATGAATGTATGCTTGTAAGTATGTATGTGTGTATGCTAGTATGAAAGTAAGTATGTATGTAAGCTGTTAAATCACCTCCAACATGCTTTGAAGAATGGAAAAACAATCAAACATCCCACAAAGAAGGGAAACGAGACCTCCGCCAAGGCAAGAACTCCCCCAGTTCCAGTTACTTCTCTCGAGAATAAAACTATCTTCTTCCAGCCCATTTTATAGTCAGCTGCTAACGACCTCTCAGTTTTAGCGGTAATGGTAACGAAGATAATACGCTTAGCGTAATGGAGCGGCCTCTGAAGAAGAAGTGGGGGAAGATTTCTTTGATTTACTTCAAAGGAAATCCTCTGATTCACGGTGGGGGGTTCTCTCGCGCGCGGGGGCTAAACTAGCGAAGTTTTTCTTTAGTGCTATGAAAAGGGAAATATTTCGAGCTTGCGGTATAGGATAAACTTATAATATTTAAGTTGTCTCGTAACTGAAGAGATGCTAAAAGGAGGTTAGGAAAAGGAGGCATAAAAGCAATATTATTTCTTAAGGCAAATTAACAATTTTATCACTAATATTCATTCGTATCACTAATATTCATAAGTATCACTGATATTCATACGCATAACTACTACTCATACGTATCACTTGAAAACTATACTTAAACAAGTAAAAAAGGCTTAAACAAGTAAAAAAAATCTTTTCTACGAAATCATTAAAAATCTTGTGTACTATCAGCAAGCACCAATTACTTCAAGAAGAAGAAATAAGAAGGTAACGAAAGAAAATATTTGGCTTGAGTCATTGTTCAGAGACTACGTTTATAGGTTACATAGAAAAAAAAACTGCAGAGTTTCCAAGCTGTTTATCAAGTAGCAGTTTCTCGCACCGCAAGCCACCTTTATTTCAGGAAAAGACAAAGTATGAATGTGTTTATTTATTTTTAAGACAACTGAACCCTTCAGAGCATGTTTAATTACAGAAGCATAAAATGGTGCAAAATATGAGAAAAACAGTTCTTCTAGGTATGCAGAAATGCTTTAACATTTAGGGAATATAAAAGTAAGGAGCTGAACTGGCTTTTCAGAAGCTGGACTAACGACAGAAGAGATGGTTGTCTCTTGTCTTGGAATAAAAGATTAAGAGAGGTTCAGCATTTCTCTTTTAAATCGTAATTGAAATTATCTTGAGCTAGAAGTGAGAGAGAGAGAGAGAGAGAGAGAGAGAGAGAGAGAGAGAGAGAGAGAGAGAGAGAGAGAGAGAGAGAGAGAGCAAGGGAAGATGGTCCTTCTACAAGGGGAACGGAAGACATAAAATGAAGTTGATGGGGAATTTTTGGGAACTTTATCTAGCAGACGGAAGCAGAATGAAAATATATTATGATTATTTTGAATACGTCCACTGGTTTTTGACTCACCACTGCGGATGCAGATTGCTTGACTCTTTGTAATACGGTTTGTTAAATCTCTTTCTTCACTGTATCTTCTTGCATCTAAACAGTTACCTCCTTCTTAAAGGAATGCTTAAGAAAGGAGGAATTAAATAATATATATAATATATATATATATATATATATATATATATATATATATATATATATATATATATATATATATATTTAAAGATAATGGGCAGTGTCGTCTTTAACAAACTGTTAAATTTGACGTAAGGTTTGTACACGAAAAGCAGATGGTCTCACAAACATTTCAGAGAGAGAGAGAGAGAGAGAGAGAGAGAGAGAGAGAGAGAGAGAGAGAGAGAGAGAGAGAGAGAGAGAGAGAGAGAGAGACTGAATTTGATAAGTTTACAACTCGAAATTTGCGAGTAGTATCTGGAAGTAAATTAAGAGAGAGAGAGAGAGAGAGAGAGAGAGAGAGAGAGAGAGAGAGAGAGAGAGAAGCCTTTATATTTCACACTCGTTGAAAAGTCCAATATTTGAACCTGCGTCTAGTACATTAAGTGGTATTGGAAAACTTCGAGAGGAATAAATGCGACTTTTTAGATTAAGTTTATCCACTTGAGCCCGAAACTTCGGGAAGAACATTTCCATCCGTGTAGCTCTTTCCTTTGTAGGACTAACAAGTGAATTCCTAAATAGGAAACCATCAGGTTCTTTACAGCTTGCCTTCGGCCCCCTAGCTGCAACCCCTTTCGTTCCTTTTACTGTTCCTCCTTTCATATTCTCTTTCTTCCATCTTACTTTCCTCAACCCTCTTCTAACAATTGATTCATAGTGCAACTGCGAGGTTTTCCTCCTGTTACACCTTTCAAACTTTTACTGTCAATTTCAGTTTCAGCGCTGAATGACCTCATAGGTCCCAGTGCTTGGCTTTTAGCCTAAATTCAGTATTCAATATTCAGTTCGAAAGATCTCTGATGGAGGGATTATTCTGATACAGGTCTATTTTTTCAGAATAATTCCTTCTGTTTTTAAGTAATATTTGTCATAATGTGTTGTATAATTTATATTTCTATAATTTAAATGATTTTCAAACCTCCAAAAATTTTTATCATATTACTAACCTCCAGTTATTTATATAAGTGAGAGGCTAGTTTATGCTTTATGATAAGTTATATTCAGGCAGAGAAATATCTGATTTTTCATGCTTGTTTAATGTATTTCAATACAAACACATTGCTTGTTTTAGCATAATTTTTATTTGCTTTAGGTTTTTACATCGCTATCAAACATGAGATTGATTCTATTTCTAGCAAAGAAGCGGTAATTTTATTAAATATATCTACTGAATTAGTATAAAATCATTGCTATGTGATGATATGACTTATAAGCAAAAAATATATGCATACATAATTAAAAAGGATATTAAAAATAAAGACAGGTATTTTACGAAATTAAATTTAGGTTTGGTTGAACATAATACACGATTTCCCATCCGGGACGAATCAGAAGAAGACCTTTATAAACCCCCTTACTTGTATAAAAAAAAGTATGAATACGATCACATGTGATGACGAAAATATTCCCAAAAACTTCCACCGTCCCGTTTTTCTCAAAAAAGATTGATGTCTTGTTTACTTTGCAAAAATGACACGTTCCTTTGTCACTCAGCCCCGAGTTAACCCCTCCGTCAGCCATATATTTCAAGTCAACACAGCACTTTTTTTTTACATTCCTCTCTTCTTTCCCATACTACCCCTCCCCCCTTCTCACATCCCCCCTCCCAAAAAATGCAGGCGTAGATTAATTTTTTTGTTTTCACTTTTTTCCGCTCTGTCTAAAGATAGCTATGGTACACATTTCATTACACGTGGAATGCACAGTCCTGTTAATTCCTGCCTTCAGACTCCCACACCTCATCCCCCCCCACACCCCCAGAAAAAAAAATTCAGACGTATTTTATATTTTTCATTTCACTTTCTTCCATCCTACCTAAAAATAACAACGGTACACGTTTCAATACAAGTTCAATGCACAAACCCTATTTTTTTCAATTCCCTTTCGTGTTTTTTTTTTTTTTTTTTAACTTTCACCTTTCCTTTCTCCCCAGGGCAATATTTTCACGTCATGGAAGTTGGCCGAATGTTTTCGACTCATAAATCAACAAGTTTTTTTTTCATGCTTTTCTTCTTTTTTTTTTTTTGTAAATTTTAGGTCAGTTCCATTTCTCATTTAAGCCGACGTTTCCTTCATGTGTCAGTAGCTCAAATCCTTTTTGGTTTCTCTTTTAACTGAGACGTGGCCTCTGGAAGTTGGGTTGAAAAAATTATTATTATTATTATTATTATTATTATTATTATTATTATTATTATTATTATTATTATTATTATTATTATTCAGAAGATGAACACTCCTCATATGAAACAAGCCCACAGGGTCCATTGATTTTGAATTCGAGCTCCCGAGGAATAAGGTGTTCATTTGAAAGAAATTACATAAGGTAATAGGAAACACAGAAATAAAAGACCAGTTATTACAAGAGAAAAAAATACGAATTAACAGGTTAATAAATAAACTGGTAGAAATATAGATAAATTCGTAAAATACAAGGTGAAATGTTTTAGGTTAATAATGTATTGCATTTTCGCTTGAACTTTGAGGTCTTAATTGCACAACATTCACATGGAAACCGTCCCACAATCCAGCGGTGTAAGGAATAAAAGACCCCTGAAAGTGAGAAGAAGAAGAAGAAGAAGAAGAAGAAGAAGAAGAAGAAGAAGAAGAAGAAGAAGAAGAAGAAGAAGAAGAAGAAGAGGATGGTCTTCCATAAAAAAAAATCAACCAATCAATTTCTTATTTACCAACAGACACTTACACAAAGTCCGTTCCTCGACAAAGTTCGTTTCCTCTCGATAAGGCCAACTCCTTTCATCACGCAGTTAGAGGTAGTAATTAATTTCATTCCTGCGTCGCTGACCTGATTTACACAACTCCAGTCACCCCACCACCAGGTTTCAATCTTAACCGCTGGAGCAAATGATTACGTTTCGAAAACCAGCGTCTTGCATTGACGAGCGCCATCAAAAAGTTCAGCATTAAATCACACTAACTAATGTCATGTCAAAGGAGTCTTAACCCGATCTGTAAACGAAATTGCAGGAAGTAAATTATTAAAATCTGTCACTCAGCTAAGCTTATTTCTGTGTTACAGAAGATTTTCGTATTTTCCTAAGTTGTTTTATTAATCAAGCTTGATTAATATACATGAAGTATGGTAATCGCTTAATCTTTATTGAAAGTGTTGGAAAATATCTTCTAAATGTAAACGAAATAAAAAGATGATTGTCGATGACAAATATTCTTTCTTGGTTACATACGCTAACATTTCCACCTTAAAATGTATAAACGGGTGGCATTTATCAAGTCTGGAAAGCAAGTTATCAAACAGTAATTTACTATTTTTAAGGCTGATAAAATATTTTGTCAAAAAAAAAAAAAAAAAAAAAAAAATATATATATATATATATATATATATATATATATATATATATATATATATATATATATATATATATATATATATAATATATCGTAACACTGTATCTACTCTTAAAGTTATTTATCTTATTGGCATTTCTCTGTTTATCTTTTATAGTTTCTTCTTAACTTCTGCATCTCCATTTCAGGTACCGGGTTGCATTTTCTTTCGGAGCTATTGCAAACTACAGTTGTAGGACCGATGATAATAATAATAATAATAATAATAATAATAATAATAATAATAATAATAATAATAATAATAATAATAATAATAAATAACCATATGATATGAACACAAATCTTTTAAACTAGTTCTATACAAAAGAGATATATATAGATAAAGAAACATTAGTGAAAATCTTCCAGAAAAGGGGATACCAGTATTTTTTAACATTATTTTCACATCACTGTTTTATAAATAATGACTATGCATGTCCTAAATTCACAATTTAAAGGTGAAATGTTTTTTTTTATGTTCTTGGCAGAATTAACACTCCACCTGTTTCATAAAGAATATTCGCTATTTATTTACTGATCTGATATTTCTTCGCTAATTAATGCCTGTGATTAAGGAAAAAATTATTATACTTCTGAATTTGTAATATTTTTCAGCAGCAGATAATACAACTGACTATGAATTTTGTTACAAACCATCAAAGACATTTATTTTTATCAATATTATCTAAAATTTCTAAATTCCAAAATTCCAAAAGCGAATACAAAATTAATTGTCCTTTTCACCAAAGGAAGTCAATGTTTCTATCAAGTATGTGGATCAACTGGCTTCAATCTTCATTCCCAATTTGTTCGGCAAGATTCTATACTGAAATGTTATCAGTTAGCTGTGGTGATAACTAATTAGTATTCGTTGTATTACAAAGTGTAATACAACCTCTCTCTCTCTCAGAAAATTACTGATCTGAAATGAAATGACAATCAAACATTAGTCACCAGATCTTTAAAACCGTATTAGTGGGCGCTCTCTCTCTCTCTCTCTCTCTCTCTCTCTCTCTCTCTCTCTCTCTCTCTCTCTCTCTCTCTCTCTCTCTCTCTGAAATCATTTGTCTCTCTCTCTCTCTCTCTCTCTCTCTCTCTCTCTCTCTCTCTCTCTCTCTCTCTCTCTTTGTAGGAAAATTACCGATCTGAAATGATAATCAAACATTTGTCACCAGATCCTTAAAACCGTACCACTGATCTGAAACGACAATCAAACATCAATTCTCTCTCTCTCTCTCTCTCTCTCTCTCTCTCTCTCTCTCTCTCTCTCTCTCTCTCTCAAACCAAAAGGCTTTGAAAAAAGAGGAATAAATGTCAGGGCTCAGCCCGTATCCCTCGTAACGAGTTTGGCTGAGCCCCTACGCCAAATCCTGCCTTCTTAACCCCATATGTCTACATAGAGTAAAGAACACGGGAGGATGAAAGTAACTTGAGCTGTTTATGGTCGAATATTTCCTGGAAAGGTTCCCCTTCTCTTACTTGGTTAGGATAACATAAGGGATGGTAAGTAAGTGGGCCTCTTGCAAGGTCTTCTCAGAGTGTGCTAGCTCTTATACCGGTTAGTGTTTTTATTTATAGTGTAAAGTTCTTCTTCCATGTAAAAAATGTTGATTCTTTTTACGTGCATGAAATATCGACGTGCCATTATTTATTTATGTAATGGTGTTGTTCTGTCTAAAGCCTTGAAACGTTGTTCATACACATGACCTGATAAAGCTGCGAAATGATTTTGGTATTTGTGTGTCAGTATTTTTACTAGTTTCATATGCATATGAATATATGTATGTATGTATATATATATATATATATATATATATATATATATATATATATATATATATATATATATATATATATATATATATATATATATATATATATATATATATATATATATATATATATATATATATATAATACGAGCGTGGATGTGAAATATTTTTGCCAAAGACGAATTTTCAATATTTCAAACTGTCTCCCCACCACGCGGAAGTTATTCATCCCACCAATGACGAAAGAGTACTCCGGGCCACACCACCCACCCCCAATAAAATGTCGCGTACTCAATTCCGACCCGGAACTCTGAAAGTTCCAGGCCGGTGTCGCTTTCAAAATAGTTTCATTAAAACTTGAGGCCAGTGCTTAATCTTGGCCCCGAAATTTCGGTCCAACCAGACAGAAATTAACAAAGTTACCGGCTCCTCTGCATTCGGAATGCATCGCGGTGTCAGTGGAGAGGATTATTTTTGGAGGACTGTTCGTGGCCTGACTTTTGCTGTGAGTTTATGTGGCGTTTTTCTATGAATTTTTTTTTTTTTTATTTTCTGCCATTTGTGGATTTTACGAGTCGGGAAATTATTGTTTGCAATGTTTTCTTAATCTCTGTGACTCTGTAGATGTTTATTCACATCACATGGATACAGTGAAGTTAAGTGCTTGTAGCATGGTTGAATGCAATAATAATAATAATAATAATATTATTATTATTATTATTATTATTATTATTATTATTATTATTATTATTATTATTATTATTATTATTATTATTATTATTATTATTATTATTATTATTATTATTATTATTATTATATCTCCACTGAACTGCAGCCTCCCTTCTAATACTCCTCATCCAAGTTACTCTGGGCCTGCCAATTCTTCTGGTGCCCTCAGGAACCCAGCTGACTGAAACTTTCACGCACAATTCTCCCGGGCGTTATGCGACGGATATGTCCAAACCATCTCTACCTCCTTTTTATTAATGCCTCACCTACGAAATGAACTTCCATTATATTCCTTATGGTATTATTTCTCACTCTGTCCTGCCATCTGATGACTAATATTCTTTTTAAGTTTTTTCTCAAATCGACAAAATTTTTGACGTATAGTTACATTTATGCAGTGATTCATGTCCGTGTGTAATTACAGGTCAGACTAGACTCGTGAAAAATATAAATTTTATCTTCAGTGTGATTATACTGGATTTCCAAAGCTAATTCATCCTCGCCATTGATTTTGCCGTTTAATAATAACAATACCTATGAAGTCTGAAAAAATCTAAGGGAGTCAATCAAAATAATAATACAAAAAATGATTGAAAACGTACAATCGAATATGACAAAGAAATACCGCAGTCGCGTCAGTGTAACGAAACCATTTTTTGGGTAAAATAAAAAATAAAAAAAACTATATTACCTTACTCATGGAGACTCTTTCATGCTTTTGCGGGGCTTGTTTGTGTGTGTGGGGGCATTTTCGCTCCTCTCTCTCAACAAAGAACTTCAATCTCTGTGGACGCATCGATTCTCGCCTCTCCTCGCTACGCCAGGAGCCTTTTGTTTTGGACTGAAATATTGAGGTTCGCCGTGTAAGCTCTCTTCGATGCTTTGTGATAATGATAGTTATTATTATTATCATTAGTTGGTTTCAGTTTCTTTCATGATTTATTTCCGGGGGAAAAAGTAGGTTGCGTTCTCAGCCGGTAGAATATTCTTACGACTATGCAACCGTGAGTTCGATTTGGCGAGAAAAGTCTAATTAGACTATTACGAAAATAAACTTATCTTAAATAATTTATATCCTCAATTTTTATTTTTTTGTGCATTTTCGAAAATGTCACACCAAAGTAAAATCGCGAGAAACACGATGTATCTATTTTCAGTCAAGTTACAGAACGAATCGAAAAACAGTAATTGGCGATATTCCTCTCCTTTCGCACCGAATCCTTGACTGACGATCAAAGCAATTACAGCAACGAAGCAGTTCAACCATCACCTCACTATTAGTTTTGCAACAAGTCGCTGTTGCGAATTGTCTAAACCCTTTATACTAAAAGTTTTGCTTTCATCGAGTAATTTATCAATTCCCGTTAACTTTATCTCCAATAGAATACATCTGTCCCTAAAACATCGGAATTACCAACATGATCAAAAAGCCTCCCCGCAATAATTCGACCACTCAAACGCGCGGAATTTACAAATGCGCTGGAAATTGTTGCTCCAACCGCATTTCGTGACGCAAACTCGTGCTCCGCTCCCTTTCATAAACAGTATTGGTAAACCATTCGTTTGAAGTGTAATCGTATTTCGCTTCGGATTAGCTGCGCTGCGGAATTTCATTCTTTTGGGGAACAGTAAACAAACCGACCATTTATAGAGTGGGAGGATATGTATTGAAAGCTATATTAGAGATAATGTTCTTTATAGTTTAGTGTTATTGATAATTATCAGTGTATATATAAAGATATTAGAGCTGCCAGATTTTCCGAAATATTCATATGTTGTTACTGATTAGCACGGGGGGAAAAATCTTTCCTCTGAAATTTGGATCCAATGCGATCTGAAAAACATTAAAAAAATACCAGTTTGCAATATATTTTCGATGGGAATTCCAGAAAGCATCGGAAAAAATTATTGTAGTTCTTCAATTTCTGCTCCCATTAGAGAATATTCTAAACACACACACACACACAGACACTAAATATATATATATATATATATATATATATATATATATATATATATATATGCGTGTGTGTTGTGTGTGAGATAGAAATATTCAACTCACAATCACGTATGGAAGAGAAATAAATTTCTGATGGATATCGGGATCGAACCCAGGCCTCTGAATTGGAAGGTAAGGGCACTGCCAACTGAACCACACAAATCATAAAAGAAGTTGGAACCTAAATACCTATCATACAGTGTTTTAGCATTATTTTCTCTTTGGCTAAGGTGTAATATTTGCTCGATATACCTGTAGAAATAAAAAGAGAAAACCTGTAATTTTAATATTTACCTTCGTCCACACCCGTCGTTCTTTCATTACATTCAATTGCTGGCTCTCGTGACACCTTGTTTCGAGGAAACGACGGCACTTCAAGCACGAGAGAGAGAGCGAGGGATAGGATATGAAATCCGCTCTCGCCGGATGAGAAGCGAGAATGCCCGATCGAGCGCGGGCAGGAGGCGCGTGAAAAATTGTCAGGTGACAATTGGCGACGTCCAATTTCAACTCCGCTAAACTCTCCTTCCCCTCCGGCGGCCGCGGCATTTTTCGACCCCGCGATTCTTTGAGGAGGAGGAGGAGGAGGAGGAGGAGGAGGAGGAGGAGGAGGAGGAGGAGGAGGAGGAGGAGGAGGAGGAGGGATTGGGACTTCGGGTATATCTGTCAGCCATCGGAGCGCTAAATGAAGGATTCCAATTTGAAGGACGAGTCTTTTCTTTTCCGTTCTTATTTTCGTTGACAGATATCCGATGTCACCTCGCTGTCAAGGCTTGTCAGGTTCGAGAGGAGTGGAGAATTGATTAAAAGAACGGACAGATAGGTAGGTAGATAGATAGATAGATAGATAGATAGGCAGGACAGAAGACTATGAGGATTCAACTTACCTGTTCTGATTCGCAGTTTATGAATCAAAATCTATCAAGCCGTAACACACCGTGAAAAATATATTAGGACAATTGACTGGTATATTTGCAGTGTCTAAAATCCTATCTGAGACAATAGTTGAAAACATGTGGAATCTTTCTGGCCATGATATGAAGCTTATAAGAGCTTACGTTCACAACTGAAAAAGACATCTGGTCTACAACTGCCAAAGAATTGCTAAGAATCGAAAATGATAGATGTCTATGTGAATAATTTTGACACAATAATCCTTTTCGCAATTACTAATTCGACACAACAATGCTATTACAGTGTCCCAAAAAGAGCGATTTTTAATTGCGGACTTTCGTTTCTCGGGATAATTTGACGGACATGCTAGAAGCTGAACAAAACCTGAATATACAAATGAATTAATTCGTGTTCCATGTATTACTGTTGCTAGGAATTTGATGTAAAACTATACATTAAATGAACGTTACATCATTTCACTATTTTTCAGTTGCTAAAACTGCATCAAGTGTAAATATTGGTAAACCAGGATTTTATGTCGAATATAAAATTCATGCTTCATATCAAACGGACATTTAAATTTTGAACGTCTAAAACATATTCAGCTCCCTTTGCCGACGATGCTGAAACCCAAATAAATCATCTAATAAATTATTGCAATGTTTTGTCCTTCTAATTCATTCTCTCTCTCTCTCTCTCTCTCTCTCTCTCTCTCTCTCTCTCTCTCTCTCTCTCTCTTCTTTTTTTCACAGACTGCAGAACCTTTCACCATTTTTGTAATTCCTCTTAGAGACGGGAAATGTACTCTGCAGAAATAAAGAAATAAATAAATAAATAAATAAATAAATAAACAAATAAATAAATAAATAAATAAATAAAAAATAAATAAATAAATGAAAAGATAAATAAATGTCAGAATAAATTAAAAATAACTCAATAAATAAATAAATAAATAAATAAAAATAAATAAATAAATTAGTAAATAAATGAAAAGATAAATAAATGTCAGAATAAATTAAAAATAACCCAATAAATAAATAAATAAATAAATAAATAAATAAATAAATAGACATAAAAAAAAGACCGTGGAGGAAGATTTGTGAAGTATGGCCAATAAAAAAACAAGCAGGGAACGAGACTAATCTGTTCAGCCATAAAGCAGCAGTGATGAATAAATGATGAATCGCGACTGAATCTTTCCAAAGGTTACAGTTCATTAAAGAAGACGAGGCAGCCCCCTCGTGATTTTCACTGAATAGGAAAGAGAGAGTTTTCAGTTTCATAAAATGTTAATTTTGAGTTTGCTTTCACCAGAATTGATTTGATTCAGTAGAGGATTTATTTATTTTGAGAGGGAATTAATTGCATTTTTCAAATGGCAAGAAAAATAGGTTTACTTCCTAAGTGACAGGGCCGACCAAGTTGTTTAGTCTGAGGGCCACTCTTGAAAAAACAAAGAGTCATGCAGGCCACCTGTGTGTATGTATGTATGTATATATGTATGAGTACATAGGTATACATGTATGTGTATATATATATATATATATATATATATATATATATATATATATATATATATATATATATATATATATATATATATATATATATATATATATATATGACACACTAGACACCAATGAAACATTCCTTGGCAAGGAATATTTCTTTTATTCAGGATAACAGTTAAATCTAATTTTTATGATATAAAAAAAGGAGAAATATACTTTCACTTATTTTTCTCTAGCGGGCCACTTTCAAAATCAAAAGGGGCCACTTTTGGCCCACGGGCATGGTGTTGGATGGCCCCGTTACATGAGATAACCAATCTGCCTGTACAGCCAGATGACTGACTTGTATCATTGAGGACTTCATCTCTCGTATACATAGACATATAAGGAAGTTTTGTTTTTTATAGAATGACAGAAACTCTCATAAATAAACTATGAAACGTAACGCCGGATTACATGACAGTTTGAAACAGATTACGACAACGAGGCTTTAATTACGTTCTACCTAAAATATTTCTGAAAACTTTTCCTTTGCTTTTTATAACCGAAATTATATTCTAAGTCACACACGATTAAGCTCTTGTTTCAGAATAACGTGTTCTGACTCTCTGTTGTTTTTTAGATGTTAACCCATTAAATCACTCATTAATTCAAATAGTGAGCTTCAGGTGAATCATCTATCCATATTTCTTCAGTCATGTATCAAATCTCTTCAATTTTTCACTAAAATCTTTTTCTATGATTTCCATATATTCTTACCTTTTATTCCCTCACATCTCACTTTATATCTAAATCACATCCTATTACAATCGACCCCAAAAGAATATTTGTTTGCAAATGACTTCATTTTTTGCAAACTGACCTTAATTCAGGTTTGTTCACACAAGTAAAAACGAATTCTCTCTTTCAAACTCTATCTACCATAATCGACATCAAAAGAATATTTGTTTTCAAATGACTTCATTTTTCCTAAACTGATCTTAATTCAGGTTTGTTCACACAAGTAAAAACGAATTCTCTCTTTCAGCCTCTATCTACCACAATCTACACCAAAAGAATACTTGTTTTCAAATGACTTCATTTTTTCCAAACTGATCTTAATTCAGGTTTGTTCACACAAGTGAAAACGAATCTCTCTCTCTCTCTCTCTCTCTCTCTCTCTCTCTCTCTCTCTCTCTCTTCACATCCTGGTGTTCGCACTAGGAAGTAAAGGGACACTGATGGCGGCATCTATTTGCTAAAAGAAAGGCGGTAGGAAATCTAATCGAGATTCCGCCACCTCACCACAGTCATTAGCTCCAGCACTAAATTTCCTCCAACTCTTCCTGAGGTATTTGGGGTCCCCTGTGTTTCAGCACTTACCTTCGGAACATTATTGGACTGGAGAACTTAAAGGAAGGGTGCGAGTGTCGAGTGCTCTTTTTTTTTTAATTCTTATTAAATTGCCTTCATTTTACTCAGCTTTTTTCAGGCGTAGCCATGGAAATATAACTACTTTCGGGCGCTTAGTAAAACGCAGAAGAAATTATTTCCTGATAGTTTACTAAGCTTCCACGACATAATGTATCAAAATTAATTATGTCGGTAATAATGTCCTCGCATGCTGTAAACACCCTTTCGTAATCCAATTTGGGCATTATTAAAGTGTTGGCAGCGTCCCTTCGACCCCCGGCTGCATATACTTTTCAGCGTTTTATTTTACCTTTTTCCTGACTTCAACCTTGTTGTCCAATACCTGTAACTGTTGCTTTTCAGTAACTTCTAACTGTGGCGTTTTCTCCCAGTTCCACCTTTAGATCTTAGTGCTTAATTTCCCAATTTTTTTAAAAAATTATTTATCTTACTCTCCAACCACTCAGACTCCTCTTAGTACTGACATCGATTAAAGGCTCTGAAATACTTTTTCGTTTTCCTTAATTTACATAACACTGCCTGTGATTCAAAGGGTAATTCCACAACACATGAAAACGCGAAGGTAAAATTCATCAAGTAGCATGTAACTAAGTTTGCTTGGTGGAGTTTTTTCTTGGCTGCAACTAAAATGAGGAATGGCTCGCCTAGTGCAGTTGTGGAATCCTCTGGTCTCTTATTATTTAAGCGAAGATTAAATGCATTCCTGCTCTCTGCTGCTGCTGACGTCTCCTGAATTGCACGTGTACGATTTTATTTTTTATTCCTCCAAATTTATTCATTTATCACCTTTTCCTATGTGTCTCTCTCTGCAGCCTAATTTCTTTTTGTTTGAACCCCCTTGGGTTTCTAACCCTCTGACACTGTCCATGAGGAGATTTACGGTAGAACCCTCGGTTAATTCATTTGCCGACCTTTTAAAATGTGATATATGCAACAACCTTTCTTATTTTTCTATGTAGGTCTTTTCAACTTGTATTTACCTTCGTTTACAGTCGAGATACACTACCATAAAGTTATCCTCTGGGTCAGGATTTGGACGAACCTGGACAAGATCAATACGGATCATGACGTACTGGACGCGTACCCTTCACGTGTGGCCTGAGAAACTATAATCAAACCCAAGATAATTGGTCCTTGAGACGAAGGGTAAGAAAATTCCATCAACTTAATGAGGAACTGGCGAAGGAAGAAGAGGAGCGTGCATTGGAAAATTAATTGTTTGTGTCTGATGAGTCATTAACCAGCGATCAAGAACTTTGCACTGATAATGAAACAGTTGAAATGTGTCCCAGTCGAAATGACTTCAGATGCAATTGCGTTCCTTACGGAGGTGGTTTTATGTTTTTTTTTTTTTGTGGATTGCTTCAGGGTCTGGGTCTTTGCTCCTATCCGTAGTTATTTGTATGCAAGACTTTCTGCGTTGTTTTAATTTTTTGTGGGATAGATTAGAATACAACAATCTGCATCTACATTGAAATAACCAATTTTAAGCAGTTCCTAAGTTCCTCGTCGGACGGTTGGGTATCGTTCTCAGCTAGCACTCTGCTGGTTCCGCGTTCGATTCTCCGACCGGCCAATGAAGAATTAGATGAATTTATGTCTGGTGACAGAAATTCATTTCTCGTTAGAATGTGGTTTGGATTCCACAATACGCTGTAGGTCCCGTTGCTAGGTACCCAATTGGTTCTTAGGAGAGCTGTTAATCAGCTCAGTGGTCTGGTTAAACTAACGTATACTTAAGCAGTTCCTTTTGTTGCTGTCAGTTGAAGAAGCTTGGCTCCAGTGGCAATGTACTCGTTACTATTTCAGTAATCCAGTATGAAGAAATGAGTTAAGAAATTCCAACTTATAGGTTAAATAATTCCCAGCCCTGAAACTCCTGCCCACAGTGTTTCGCAAACAGAGCGATTTGATTTTTCATTGCAACTTTTGAAGAGAAGTGCTTTAAAACATGTTGCAGGCACACGTGGGATTATTACGCGCAAACTAACTTAACTTAGGGAAAGAATTTTGAAAATGTGTTCCTCGGGTTTATACTGAAACTAACTACCTCCATTGTTGGAACTATTTAGGTACTTGGTGTAGTTAAGCACTAACAATGGTTTAAAATCTTCGTTGTTTTTCTTTCTCTATTACGTCATTGTCTTCGTATTGCAATATTACACCATGGGGAAATAATAGGTACCCAATTACGCAGGAGAAGGTTTAGTTTTTTTTTTTTTTATCAGTTGTAGGTTGTTGGAATTATTGCTTATAGTACAACCCTTACAGGCATACACACTGGCTGTTTCTGAACCCTAGTTTTCTCTTTATTCATCTACCCTATATATTCCAATGAGTGCTTAGAAAGGTTATGGGACTATATTTCTAACTTTCACCTCATTCGACTTTACGGTTATACAACAAAACAATAATTATTCACCTCATTATTTCCTTTGTAATCTGTTCCTATATATATATATATATATATATATATATATATATATATATATATATATATATATATATATATATATATATATATATATATATATATATATATATATATATAACTTTCATATTCTAGTGAGCGACTCATTCAAACTATGATTATTGTCAACATACAAAAGTATTTGATTTTCAATTCAGTGAGTTTCAGATATGTTTCCTTTCCAACCCTTTTAAACTTTAACCCCGACAAACTTACGCTTACGAATGTCTCTGCCCATTCTGTGAATTCTTACAAATTAATCTAAAACATCAATAATGTTCAAATTCCTTCTGCTCTTGCATGAAAACGCTCTGCCTGCGTGTCCACAAGCGCGTTTCATAGAATATAGACTACTCATAATTTTTCATATAATTTCAGAGAGGTCCTGAGTGATATGAGAGAACGTATCCAAAGTACGTATTAAAGCTGGCGTTCTGCATGGTCAGGAGTGACTTTTATGCAAATGAAGCTTTTTATTAAATGATTAAAACTTTGCGTTCTCATAAGTGTTTCAAATGGCAGATTTAAAAATTTAATATGAGCGGATATTAGACCTTTCTCTAAAATTGATAGTCAGCCAGTTGCCAGCTGCTGTAATGGCGTAGCTCTGATATTTGGATTATTATATATATATATATATATATATATATATATATATATATATATATATAAATACATGCATACATATATATATATATCTATATATGTATATATATATATATATATATATATATATATATATATATATATATATATATATATATATATATATATATATATACATATATATATACATATACATACGTACATAAATATATATATATATATATATATATATATATATATATATATATATATAAATACGAGAAAATTTAACAAGAGGTAATTAATTTTTTATGATGAAAAGTACTCAAGTCTAACGCTTAGATTTATACAAAAACTGCATCCATAGAATAAAATAATTACGATTATAGACTACCCTAAAGAGACACACCAGAAGAAGAAGAAGAAGAAGAAGAAGAAGAAGAAGAAGAAGAAGAAGAAGAAGAAGAAGAAGAAGAAGAAGAAGAAGCAAGACTTATATCGGGCTCTGTCCAAATGATTTGTGTGAAAATGACTTGCGTGGGCCGAGTCATTATCAGACAAAGTCTAGACTTCATTAAACAACCTCCTGGCTGTTTGTGTAATTATTGGTAGAGGCAGAGAAGCAAATGAAGAAGAAATCAGGATAAAGAAGTGGAGATGCTGGATATTTTAAACTGACTGATGATTATTGTTTCAGTCAGATTTCCTGAATTAAGAAATCGCGAACAAATCGAAATAGCTGCAGAATGAGAGGCAGGATAAAAATTTTAAATGAATGAAATCGTTTTTCGTTTTGGGGTAAATATTTCACGTGACTTATGTTCTTTTGAAGCTAATATTTCTTCCATTTGCCATATCTGTTCGGTAGGAATGAAACTACATTTATCCCCTCCCCCAAAAAAATATTTTACTAGATTTTTCATCCCAAAATTATTAACCAAATTCCTATATCTACATGAACTATGAAATGTAAACAACATTATTTCTTAGCCGTTTGTAACGTAAGCTCATTCGTATGTAAATGGACCTGAGGGGGATTATACACTTGGTACATTTCTGCAAAAGATTTGATTTATGAAATGTTGGCTGTCGAGCCATGCACTCAGGAACTTTTGGTCTATTTAGTGCTTAAGAGAGTGCAAAGATGGAGTTGGGGTTCTTGGCCAGTAAGATGAAGGGACCCAGAAAATTAAGGAGATGATGTATAATGGTCAAAAGGTGTAGCTAGGAAAAAAACCCCAGGGCTGCACTGAGAAGTAACAGTTAGAGGTGTTGGAGAGCAAGAGGGAAGAAATAAAACGGGAATGTAGGGTCGGTACACGATAGATCTAGAATTTGGATTTGCTCCATCGAATCCCTATTATCTTACCATTAACATACATAAATACGTACGTACTATATATATAAATACGAGAAAGTTTAACAAGAGGTAATTAATTTTTTAATGTGATGACTAATACTCGAATCTTACATTTAAATTTATACGAAAACTGCTTCCATAGAATAAAATAATTATGATTATAGACTGCTCTAAAGAGATACACCATTGGAAGAAGAAGAAGAAGAAGAAGAAGAAGAAGAAGAAGAAGAAGAAGAAGAAGAAGAAGGAAGAAGGAAAACTTCTATAAAAAAAGGGAATAAGAGGGTTAAGATTTAGTAAAAGGGCGCATGGCTTCATGGACCTGCAAAACATATAGCACGCACTAACTCTAGGCCGATGCTCTACAAAACGAATAGCACCCACTAACTAAAGACAGTGCTAAAGAAAATAAGAGATTCTCATTAAAAAATAGAAAAAATTACTTGCTTAGAATGTCTTTTTCTGTTTAAAGAAGATTCACAGTGATTTACAGATATCAAAATAGAAACAAAGGAACAATTGAATTTAGGAACAAATGAGCATCATCTGGGAGCAGTATACAGCTTAAAATACCTTTAAATTTCTGTATTAAATACTTTTGTAAAGTATATTCTAATATGGTTCATTTAGTCAGCTAATTATAAAGTTATCGAATAACTACATTCATCTTTTAGCTTTCTGTAAAAAAAACTATTGTGCCGACTTTGTTTGTCCGTCCGCACTTTTTTCTGTCCGCAATTTTTTCTGCCCGTCCTCAGATCTTAAAAACTACTGAGGCTAGAGGGCTGCAAATTGGTATGTTGATCATCTACCCTTCAATCATCGAACATACAAAATTGCAGCCCTCTAGCCTCAGCAGTTTTTAGTTTACTTAAGGTTAAATTTAGCCATAATCGTGCTTCTGGCAACGATATAGGATAGGCCACCACTGGGCCGTGGTTAAAATTTCATGGGCCGCGTCTCATACAGTATAATCGAGGCCACCGAAAGATAGACCCATTTTCGGTGACCTTGATTATACGCTGTAGCTGCTGTACTGGAAACTCAATTGCCCTGAAGAACTTCGGTGCATTATTCTAACACATTTTCAGTATGTTTGCGAGCAAGCAAGTATTGAAAATACTTTCTTGAACATTTGAAGGATCGTAAATTTTACGCAAATGTTGCATGATATTCTAGTCTGGGATACGGCGATGGAAACCTGTTTTTAGTCATCGCTAACATTCCGTTTTGCTAATGGAACCATGCGAGATATTCTTTCCTGAGAATATTTTATGCATTCATGCTCGAATTTTTTCAGGGTACCTTTAGTCCGATGAGATATGACCGGAATGAATTTTCTAGCAAATCTTTTTACTTCGATACCAAACTGCTTCGGATTTATTCGGAGTATGATGTTGGACTGTAGCCTTCAGTTGCTTCGTATAACAAATAAAAAAATGAGCCGAAGTTTCTTCGGCGAAATCGAGTTTTCTGCGCAGCCGCTACAGCGTATAGTCAAGGTTACCGAAAATAGATCTATCTTTCGGTGGTCTCGGTATAATGCTGTGTGAGCCGCGGCCCATGAATCTTTAACCATGGGCCGGTGGTGGCCTAGCCTGTATCATTGCCAGACGCACGATTATGGCAAAGTTTAACTGTAAATAAAATAAAAACTACTGGGGCTAGAGGGCTGCAATTTGGTATGTTTGATGATTGGTGGGTGGATGATCAACATACCAATTTGCAGCCCTCTAGCCTCAATAGCTTTTAAGATTTGAGGGCGGACAATAAAAGCAATTTGAAATGCTAATTAAAACCACTTACTGATACAGATACCCGTACTTAGCTCTGTAACTAAATGCAATATCTTGTGATAAAATTTATTCCGCATCATATATCTGAAGTTTCATGCATAGCTCTTATTTAATGAATGGAAACTTGCATGAAAAATTTCATATTTCTGCCTGCAACAATCATGAACAAAAATGTGAACAAAAATTTGAAAAAAGAACAAGACTGGATTTTTATTATGAAAGATAAATAGGTAAGAAACATTGATGCTAAAATTGACTGCACTTTTTATAAATTAATCGAAAGTCTATTGGCCATATAAAGTACTTGAGAGATTGAAATAATTAATAATCTGTGAGAAAATTATCTCAAATAACCGGAAAAGAATAAAGATTATCTCAAATGACCGAAAAGGGGTGATTGCCTCGACGGAAAAAGAATAAGATTTACCTGAAATGACCAAAAAGGATGATTATCTCTACATAAAAAGAATAAGGATTATCTCAAATGACCAAAAAAGAATGATTATCTCAAATGACCGAAAAATAATAAGGATTATTTCAAATGACTGAAAAGATTATTATCTCGACATAAAAAGGATAAGGATTATCTCAAATGACCGAAAAGGATGATTATCTCGACATAAAAAGATGATTATCTCAAATTACCAAAAAAGGATGATTACCTCTACATAAAAAGAATAAGGATTATCTCAAATGACCAACAAAGGGTGGTTGTCAAAAATAACCGAAATATAATAAAGATTATCTCAAATGGCCCGAAAAAGGATGATTACCTCAAATAACCGAAATTTGAAAAGGATTATCTCAAATGACTCAAAAAAAAAGGACGATTATCTCTAATTACCGAAGAAGTATGAGGGATTCTGAATATCAATATGAGACACAAATATATAAAATTCTATTATCAAAGACTATCGTATACAATAATGTACATAGATCCACTGCATCTATTTTGGTTTAAACTTTAAACAAACAAAAATCCTTTTAATTAATCCCGATGCCTGAGGAAGCATTCCTCTTACCTCTGTGCAGGGGATAGCCGAAATGGCCCTTGGCCCACTTGCTTTATTGGTTTCCCTATCTCGGTTGTGGCGCGCCCTCTCTCTCTCTCTCTCTCTCTCTCTCTCTCTCTCTCTCTCTCTCTCTCTCTCTCTCTCTCTCTCTCTCTCGCATGTGTCACTGGACACCGATTTGGTGTAAACATTCTTGTTTGCATAAAACGTCTAATATTCATGTAGTTTCTTCGGATATTCTTATTTACATAAACAGTCTAATAGGTGTTTATAACCGAAAAATCAACAGTTAATTTCTGATAATAAATCTAAAGAATATATATATATATATATATATATATATATATATATATATATATATATATATATATATATATATATATATATATATATATAGGTTTTGCACGCCTTATTTGGCTCGAGAAATTACTTTAGAATGTTTGTAAATATTTCGTTTCTCTCTCTCTCTCTCTCTTTCTCTCTCTCTCTCTCTCTCTCTCTCTCTCTCTCTCTCTCTCTCTCTCTCTCTCTCTAGGGCGGGAGCGTTATCGTATTTGAGCTGCCAATTACCCGCTGCCCACAGAGATAGAGAGAGAGAGAGAGAGAGAGAGAGAGAGAGAGAGAGAGAGAGAGAGAGAGAGAGAGAGAGAGAGAGAGACCGAAACATTTACATGCTAAAGTAAATTTCTCGAGTAAAATCAGGAGTGCAGATCCCTTAGAGTGTTTTAATGAAAAGGAATCAGATTTCAGTCCAAAGAAATCATGCAGATTGCAACGGACCAACCTGCGCGCCATCTCAAAGGAGGCGTTGCAGGCTCCTTCCGACAGTGGCAGAACCGTTGAGAGAAG
>NC_089769.1:2859583-2877083 GCF_040412425.1 Macrobrachium rosenbergii | reverse complement strand
TTAAATTCTGAGTTTGTTGTAATTGAGGAGGAAAAAAAGGCATTCGGGCTTTGCTATTAAAGCAGTTTCTTAAATGGAGGTTATATTACCAGAGACGACGAAAAAAAAAACAATTTGATATGATGCAGGTAAACTTTATGTCGCAAAGGCTATCATTATATTTACCTGTTCCTGAAAAAAAACTAAAGTCACCATATGCAGACGTAACAGGCAAGATGATTATTTATCATTATATTATGTGCATGTGAACAACATTTCATATATCTATTTCTCTTTATTTAATTACTTTGACCACGTATAGATTTTTACCTCTCTCTCTCTCTCTCATAACCTTTCTATCTGTCTAATTACTCATTTCGCCTTTTCTCTGTCAATTAATCTATTTGTCTTCCTCTCCATCTACCTAATTATAAATCCTCCCCCCTCTCTCTCTCTCTCTCTGTCTCTCTCTCTCTCTCTCTCTCTCTCTCTCTCTCTGTTAAAGTCTTGGAGTTTGTATAATGTCCCGCAAAGAAAAGAACTATTCTTAATTTTTTTTCATATTTCTAATTCTCTTTATTTAAATACCTAGACCACGTATAGATTTTTACCCTCTCTCTCTCTCTCTCTCTCTCTCTCTCTCTCTCTCTCTCTCTCTCTCTCTCTCTCTCTCTCTCATAACCTTCCTATCTATCTAATTACTCATTTCTCCCTTTCTCTTTCAAGTAGTCTATTTGTCTTCCTCTCCATCTATTTAATTGTAAACTCTCTCTCTCTCTCTTTATACTTATATAACCTCTCTCTCTCTCTCTCTCTCTCTCTCTCTCTCTCTCTCTCTCTCTCTCTTACTTATCAGTCAGGCCTTTGTCCCTTCCATTTATTCATGAAGCGGACGTGTTCCAAAATGCATTAAGACACTGAATCTAAGTTTAATTGACACTTGGAGAACCTTACGTACGCTGCATATAAGTGGGCCCTGACTTCCGGGTGCATACACATCACGCTTTGGGCGAGGCACAGAATGACGGCGGGGGAGATAAATAAACGAGGAGGCTAATGAAGGAGTACATGAACTGTAATTTGCATTTATGATTCATTGCCGCAACTGTTATTAAAATAGGATTAATAGTAATGATAAGTTAGGATGATGATTATGATAAGTATAGTTATGGCATTGGTTATTCTAAATCGACCCAGATGATGGTGATGGAAAATTTAAAAAGAATAGTAATGTTAAGATGAAAAATGGTTGTATCTATGTATCGGTATAATGGTGACTGACGCCAACATGTAACCTCGCTAAAAAAAATTCACCGATCTCCTCACACCTTATAAGTCACAATAGGTATTGTCTGCCATCTTCTACAGAATTCTTGAAGGAACTCCGACGCCTCCCAGGCATCATTGCTTCATTGGATGGTGAGAGCCACTTTACCAGCGTCACTGTCGACCAAACAGCTGGACACACCCTCGACAGAATATATAGAATATCCCCAAGGAGGCCCTGAGAGCCCTTTTGAGACATGTACCAAAAAGGCCCCGCTCCCAAATTCCTGAGATGTATGCTAGTATTGCACCAACCCCGTTTTTTTTTTTACCATGCCCCTAAGTAAGGATAGCTTAAAACCCCTGCAGTAATTTGGGTGTGGGAAACATAGCCTAATGAGATTATTTTCAAGAAAATTCTATGGTCAGATTTTAAGATATGGCCTCCCGCTTTTTTGTCAGGGAAAGGTCCCGGTACTCGGTTACATCTCGGGGAAAATGTGCCCCGCCCTTCATCGCCCATAGAGGCCACCCATACTGCCAGATAGACGGTGTGGCGATGGGATTCCTGTCAAGAGTTCTGTTTGCTAACTTTTATAAGGGCACAGTCGAAGAGTGGGTTTTCAGTAAGGAGACACTCTCAAGTAAACATTTGTATACACATACACACACATATATATACATGTATGTATGTATGCATATATAATTTTATATATATATACATATACATATATATATATCTGTGTATCTACACACGATTCTCGTTTTCCACTTGCATTCAAATGTATATGACCACGTCCCATCCTTATTCTCGGCGGTCGTTAGGCAGCATAAAATCCCATCTTTTTGCCTGCACCGGAATCTTTGTAATGGAACCAATGGCCCGCGAGAAATGTAGTGACGTCTTATTGAGATGATCATGAGAGGCGTAACTTCTTTTCCTTCTCTCCCATAAACTTGAGGACCCACAAATCGTCCCGTTCCGTCATTCGGATGATCTGTCGGGAAATGTGAACATAGCCATTTTTATGATCTTTTGTTTGTGGATATAATATCGATTTTATATCTGTCTTCTATTGTGAAACGCCAATGAATGATTGCTGAAGAGTTTTGTATGTCAGTTGTATTGAGTCTAAGTTTACCCACATCTGCTCTCTCTCAATCTTTATACTTTGATTCTCTCTCTCTCTCTCTCTCTCTCTCTCTCTGAAGAATTTTATATGTCAGTTGTATTAAGTCTAAGTTTACCCACATTTGCTCTCTCTCAATCTATGGTATCTAACTCTCTCTCTCTCTCTCTCTCTCTCTCTCTCTCTCTCTCCCTGTCCTTAGGGAAAGTTAATGATCTGCAATAACAATAATAGAATATTCACTATATCCTTAAAACCAATCTAATATAATCTCTCTCTCTCTCTCTCTCTCTCTCTCTAGAGTAAGTTCCTGATCTGCTATGACAATAACGGATTAGTCACTACACCCTAAAATCCAATTTAATGCAATCTCTCTCTCTCTCTCTCTCTCTCTCTCTCTCTCTCTCTCTCTCTCTCTTTCTCTCTCCTTTCATCATTTCATCACTAAAGAAGAGTAGTCAAATTTCCATAACAACATTTTCCACAAGGCACATCGAAAGCTGTCCAATATATTTCTCCTGGAATTTTCCCTTTTATTTATATCTGGGTCCACATCTCCCGGGAATAATGAGAAGTTCATGCAAGGATGAGGTCAGCTTTTGTTAGGAGATTTCTGCCTTTCACAAATTCAGCTGTTCGTTCACAGACACAAGTCATGGAAACTCGGTCCTTGCGATGATGACAAAGTCAGTCAGATTTTAGGTTACTGTTTTGAATATATATCTTAATATAGCTTTCTATTTCTATCTGGGTTAATCCTCTCTACTTCGAAGAGTAAGTCTTGTGAGTACTAAAAAAAACTCTTTGGATGCAATTTATTACAATAAACTGAAATGCATTCCTGACACCCTTCCATTATAATGAATCCCTGAAATGAACTGAAATTATAAAAAATTTTATATTACAACGAATTCCTTCTATCCTTAAGTGTATTACAATAAATTTATTATCGTATTACAATAAATCATGACGTGGTTCATTGCCATACATCAGAAGATCCTTTTTCTTCATAAATCAAAACCGTAAACTTCATTATGTTTCTTAAAGTTATCATTTTCACCGACGTCCTTGAGTGTATTGCAATAAATTTAACGAAAGTATCTTAACATTTTCCAAGTCCCACCTATTGCAATTTTAAGGTAAACCCTTAGAGATTCACTGGAATATGCAATAGTCACGTATAATCACGGTGTTAAACCCATCAGTCACACTGCAGCGACGTCCTCGAGTGTATTGCAGTAAATGTACTGGGTGTATTGGGTATTTTGGGTGTATTGGGTATTTTGGGTGTATTGGAACATTCCGCTGCATTATCCCGCCACCCACCATCACAGACTCAAGACGGGTCCAGCGTAATCGCTTCTGCCGAATCCATCTGCGCCTCGTCCGATTCCTCTCGTCGGGAATTGGATTAATCCGTTTATGGCGTCGTCGATTATCCGGTCCTCCGAAACCATTTGCATTTCTGATGACGAGCGAATCAGCCGTTGCGAAATGCGACGGAACGGGAGGACAGTTGCTCTGTTTATTTTAATGCCCCGGCGAGTTTGACGCCGCTGAAATCGCGGAAAAAGACGAAAGTGAAACGAAAGTAAGATCCATACTGATACAAGGGATTAGAATGAACAAATGAATTATATTTCTAAAGCTAATGACGGTGGTCTCCACTTTAAGGGAAAAACAAGTGACTGACAACTGCTTCCTTTCGCTTTAACAATTCGAATCGTCATTCATTCATGAGAGTGTTTTCATTTACTAAATGCGGTGACGATTGTCAATATACCACTGCAACAACAAATAAGACGTCATCAACATCGAAAATTGACCTTTTTTGGCCTATTTTGAAATAAATATCTTTGATTTTCCTTTCCGATTTTCTCGTAGCAAAGAGGTCATTACCTCATTACGAGTTAATTGACCAAATGGCCTTTAATTACGACAGCAGTTTGGCCTAGGTTACAGGAATGCAAATAAAGGACTTTTTCACAATTCATGCAAAGTAATGAGGACTTGAATAATCTCAAAATTATACATTCTTTGCCACCTACACTCTCTCGGTAGCGAGATCAAACCTCGCACTAGAACGAGAGAGAACAGCCAGCTACCAAAATCCTTACAGAGATATGTAAATTTTGTGAACGTTCTTGTTATAGTTCTTTTCCAAACGTTCTGTTCTCTGACACGTTCAAACGACATGGCTTCTAATCACACGTCTTGGTTCGTATGTTTCAGCTATCGGTGTAGCAGACATTAATTTCAATTCATTTTTAATAACTCTAGAACGATTTTTGACATATAAACAACGTTTTTCTGTAAGGAAACGAAACATATATGAAATACTGGTAGTCGCAAATGCGTAATCTGAAAACATTGATTTTCTGGTAGAATCAACTTGTAGACCAACGGACTGGTTTTTGTCGATATACCGTGGATAATCTTCCCTTAACGGCCCACTTTTTTTTTTTTGTATAGGAAATGGGCATTTATTCAAAGACTGGTGTCCTCGAAGAAAAACGAGACAGCATTAATCGCAACATTAATTCTTGACCTGCTGAATCAGGCAGAAAATTCGTGTAAAAAATTTCGTCCTAGAATCTTTTTTGGTTAATGCTTCATCTGTGGAGATCATCTCCAGTTTTTTTATGTAAGGTTTGAGATGATTCGCTTTTCATGTTTTAGAAATTTCTAGTAGTTTGAGAATAAAGATAGGAGGTATAAATTTTTCAATGATATCAATGTAGATTTACAACCACGTCTTTTTGATGATTGCAGGTAACAGTTTTCAGCAGTCAGGTCTGATGCAGTTTGGGATGAAATATGTGTTTATGCTCATTTGCCACTGAGACGAAGGATGCACACACACATATATACACATATATATAATATATATATATATACATATATATATATATATATATATATATATATATATATATATATATATATATATACATACATACATATACATACAAACATCAAACATTAAGCTACGAATGTCGTGTTTAATATCCAATTCGCTCTACCTCGGAAATAATATATGCACAGTATATATAATGTTTGTGTATGAAAAATCACGGTGATGTGATAAAAATTCATTATATATATATATATATATATATATATATATATATATATATATATATATATATATATATATATATATATATATATAGGTATGTATGTGTGTGTTATAGTAGAGAGAGAGAGAGAGAGAGAGAGAGAGAGAGAGAGAGAGAGAGAGAGAGAGAGAGAGAGAGAATAAAACGCCTCTAACTCAGTTTTCGAAGACAAGAACATCAATACAACTCCCCATCTTTCCCAGAATTGGCGTTTGAAACTCTGAAGTTTGTTTATGGGACAACTTTGTTGGATAGACTCTAAGTTCTAAAGCCAAGTTAGCTTTTCCCCTGTAGGTTTTCCTGATTTATTCTTCCGCAGTATTGGAGTATCAATAATGAATTCAAATATCAGTATTATCTGTATTCACTAATAGCTTTTATTACTTCTTTCAAATGTACACTATATTCTTTGGAAGCTTGGATTCCAAATCAATGGCCATTTGGTCTTCTTCCATATGAATAGGCTTCATCTTCTGAATAATAATAATAATAATAATAATAATAATAATAATAATAATAATAATAATAATAATAATAATAATAATAATAATAATAATAATAAAAATAATAATAATAATAATAATAATAAATAGGCTTTATTGGTATTTTTGTTAAAATATTAATTCCTGTCTTTTCAGGACATATCATATTTCAGTAATATTTTACAAAGGACCATTATTTAGGTAAACGATTCCCATGGCAAATTACCACTTCAGATTCAAATACATCTCTAACGTTTAGCGGTTTTGAGTCATTGAATAGATTATAATACAGAAGTCGTTATCTTTCCTTCCTGCGGCTATTTCAGAAATGAATTCATGAATTCTGATGAATCCAGTAACTGGAACCAAAATGCGTTACGGCATTCTCCAAATTAATGTCATTATATTGTCCTGAAGGCAGTACCAATTTTCAGGGCTGACTAATGCCTAAGGAGATTTACATAAGATGGTATCATTAGAGTTAATCCTCCCGCTGTTGATTAATGAGAATAATTAATAAGAATCATATGAGTTAAACCTGATCAAAAACGGCATCAAAATAAGAAAACGGAAAATACACGCCTTTGTCAAAAGTGAAAAATATCAGTGGTTTTTTTTTTTTTTTGACAAAAAAGTCACAAAAGAGAAAACTCTTTATCTCCCTAATTCGGGATTCATTTTTGCCCTTTGATTAAAACGTGTGAATTTAATTGCTTTATTTGTACGTTATTGCAACAAGCAATTTAGGCGTTTGATTTTCAGGTAAAATAAATATCATGATTGCAGCAATCAATCACATGCTGAGTTGTAATGAGTGCGTTTTATTCACAGCTAAATATGAGAATTTACTTGATGAGGGCTATTGATTGACATAATGCTCCCCAAAATTGTTCCATCGCGTCAGGCTGATATACTGAGAATGTATGTGTTGGTATACCAAGAGTATATATTTTTTCACATCCAGTGAGATTTCTTTTAATCTATTTTTCTTACAGGGATTTCTAAAAATTTACATATGTCAGCGCACTCAGCTAAATGGGAGGAAATCCACAATAATATTTAATGTCTAGATAATTATATATTTACTAATCTTTCGATAGCAACTGCTCTCTTTGTTAAACTAAAAAAAAAAAACACTGAACTGTAAAGGTATGTCCCGATGTAGTAGTAGTAATAATAATAATAATAATAATAATAATAATAATAATAATAATAATAATAATAATAATGCTGTAATTACGTCCACAATAATAATAATAACAATAATAATAATAATAATAATAATAATAATAATAATAATAATAATAATAATAATAATAATAATAATAATAATAATAATAATAATAACATCCTTTATTTCAGCTCAGGGCCATATACAGGGAGTATAAAAAGCTGGAAAATACAATAATCGCACACTTGAGACACACGACATAATCAGATAGCAAATAGTAATCGGCTATACCCAAAGAGCTGCTAAAGTAATAGTAATAATAGTTGTCATAACAATAGTAACGACAATTGTAATATTGAAATGATAGTAATAATAAAAATAACGATGACAATAATAAAAGCAGTGGCAAGCAATTAATTGTCAGTTAGTGACCTTAGGTAGTTGCAGAATTCAGGTAAAGAATGCCTAAGTTGTACTTTCCTGTTGCAATCCCATTGGTAGAACTTTAATAAGAAACAGTTCTATATACGACGACGGGGAAGTAGACAAAATTCCTCGTGGTTGCAATAAATTTTATATTGGACAATCAGCAAAAACTGTTGAGAAACGAATTGCACAACATAAATATAGTATCGCTACTGATTAAAGAAACTGTGCCATTAGTAAACACGCCAGGGAATGTTTTTATCCAATTCAGTGGTCTGAAGCAGGAATCTTGTTCAGAAACAATAATTTTACAGAGAGAAATCTAATAGAAACGGGATGTATTCAACATAGTGAAAACAATAACTTTAATGGCAGTGTAGGTTTATTCTAGACAGACCCGCTCTTTCTACATACCATGAAAAATCAGTGCAAATTAGGTAATATAATGCCTTAAGTATTCACTTTATTGCCTGTTTAGTCTTATTAGAATGATAACCTTTCCTGCTGGACGAATTATGTACTAGACAATTCATATTGTTGTAAGCACCGTTAACCATTTTTACTTGTTAATGTTTTATGCAAGCCTTGAAGTCAAATGTAAACATATGTCCGGTACATGTTTTTCTTAAACTGATCAGTCAATAAAGTTCCCCGGAAGAGGCCTCATGGAAGGCAAAACTGTTGGAACACATCGAGATATTTCATCTTCGTGAATGAGAAGAATAAAACTAAATATATATATATATATATATATATATATATATATATATATATATCTAATAGATATTTAATTTCTTCCCCATTTTTACATTTCTCATTTATATTATTATTATCTAAATCTTCAATATTATTATTTTGTTATTATCTTTCACGGGGGGGGGGACGTTCCCACGTGCCCCACCGCCCCTTGGATCCGCGAGTGCTTATATACTTATTAATCTCATATTCGTTGTTGGTACCCGTAACCCTACAGGAATTACTGACACAAAAATATTGTAGAATGTTGTCCACGGAAGGGTAATAATTAGTCAGGTGCTAATTAGATTGTCGGAACTGCGCAAATACGTGACGTCACAATATGGTAAATTGTTCAGATATTATTATCATTATTATTATTATTATTATTGTTGTTGTTGTTGTTGTTGTTATTATTGTGGCTACTGGTATTCCTTTCGTTATTACCCTTATCTCTTCCATAACTTCAATCCCCATCAGAAGGTACAGAATAAAGCAATGAATCTTTTATACATAATCTACCTGACGAACAAAAAGTGCAAGAAAAGATGATTAATGTTTATTTATTAAAGGAAAGTAGAACAATCTTTATTCATTTCTGTTCGATAACTTATCTTAAGTTCCTTCGGCATTATACGCTGTTTATTAGCCATGTTTAGCCTCATTCCTTTCCAAAAGGCATTCGCGCCTCACTTTCAACTGACTTTCGGGAAACGAATTCAAGCAAAGAGAAAGACGATCTTAAAGTAAATAAAGCCACTGTCCTCCCGTTCCGTCGTGTTTCGCAACGGCTGATTCGCTCGTCATCAGAAATGCAAATGGTTTCGGAGGACCAGATAATCGACGACGCCATAAACGGATTAATCCAATTCACGACGAGAGGAATCGGACGAGGCGCAGATGGATTCGGCAGAAGCGATTACGCTGGATTCGTCTTGATTCTGTGATGGTGGGTCGCGGGATAATGCAGCGGAATGCTCCAATACACCCAAAATACCCAATACACCCAATAAATCTACTGCAATACACTCGAGAACGTCGCTGCAGTGTGACTGATGGGTTTAACACCGTGATTATATACGTGACTATTCCCTTGACTCTCTAAGGGTCTACCTTAAAATAGCAATAGATAAGATTGGAAAATGCTAAGATACTTTCGTTAAATTTATTGTAATACACTGAAGGACGGCGTTGCAGTGTAACTGACGGGTTTAAAGCGATCGTGATGAAAAGTGAATTTTGTTTATTCCAGTGATTTACGAGTATAAAGGTTTAGAGTACTCATAGCGATGAATAATAAATATATTACGATATATACGATAGAGACTAAATTTATGATATTCCACTCAAGGGCGTGTCTGCTGCATCGCTAATGGTTTTAAACTTTCGTGAATATTGTTTATCCCAATGAATTACACAGGTTTCATCGTATTATGGCAATGAATAGTACACTGAAACGTTAACATCTATTGCAAAGTACCTTTGACAACTGAATGAGTTATTGCACCATACTTCAAGAATATAGATAGAGTTATTTAAACGGGTTGAAGAAGTTTATTGGACTACATTAAACAAGAAAAATCTGAATATTTTTTAGTTTATTATAAATGTATATTACAATCCACACAAAGATTTCGTCTCATTGCAATATTACTCAATTTCTCTACTGAAAATTATTTCTCCCTGAAAAAAATAATGTTCTATGGATCGAAAATACACATACATACATACATACATACATTTAGTTATCAATACATACATTTACAAATACATATACATAAATAGATAACGGCCGTTACATCATCGAACAAAGACCCTTACTCTCAGCATCAGGATACGAAAAGCGTACCACATTACAACCTTGAAAAACAAAAAAGTTCACCTAAAATTCGACTCTCTCTTTTCGAAGCATCGCACTGCCAATTTTCTGAGGCTAGAATTCGTGAACGGCCAAATATCTAAAAGAAAAAAAAAAAAAAGCCAAACATTCCTTTAAAAGATGATTATACATCCTCGCATGTTCCTCTCGTTTATTGCGCGCGGTTTGGACCCAAATATAAATATAAGGGAGAGATACCAGGGGGAAAATATTGGACAGCCTTCGATATGCCTTCCGGAAAATATTGTTATGGAAATTTGACTACTCTTTTTACGTGATGAAAAGCGAGAGAGAGAGAGAGAGAGAGAGAGAGAGAGAGAGAGAGAGAGAGAGAGAGAGAGAGAGAGAGAGAGAGAGAGAGAGAGACGCAAGGAAATCATAAAAACAGGAAGCTTGAGGCTGGGAGAAACAGGGAGCAATACCGGCTGTATTTGAGAGAGAGAGAGAGAGAGAGAGAGAGAGAGAGAGAGAGAGAGAGAGAGAGAGAGAGAGAGAGAGAGAGAGATGCAAGGAAATCATAAAGAGAGCTTGTGGCTTGGCGAAACAGAGAGCAATACAGGCTTTATTTGAGAGAGAGAGAGAGAGAGAGAGAGAGAGAGAGAGAGAGAGAGAGAGAGAGAGAGAGAGAGAGAGAGATGCAAGGAAATCATAAAGAGATACAGGCTTGGTTTAAGGAAACAGAGAGCGATACAGGCTTTATTTTGAGAGAGAGAGAGAGAGAGAGAGAGAGAGAGAGAGAGAGAGAGAGAGAGAGAGAGAGAGAAAAACCAAAATTTTGTTCAGGAATCCATTCCATATATATATTTGTTTAATGGAAAGTAGTTTTGTCCATCATAAGCACTATTAATCTTTTGCTTCAAAAAGTGAAAAGAACATGTAAACTTTATTGGCAATTATTGAAAGATTATTTGTAATTTCAAGTCAAAGTTTTTTTTCAAGGTTACCCCTGAGGTATGGCGACTGTTTTGATATATCTGTTCGTATTAATATTCCCGATTTATTCATTTTTTTATTTTTTGAAGTGTCAGCGGACAACGGATGAAAACTTGACATTTAAGCTTTTCCTCAATGTTTTCAAAAGCGTGGGAAAAAAAAAACACCTCGAGAGGTTTATCAATCACACAGCCAGTGACAAAAAACGATGTGATGATACATAAATCAGATCCCGTTGGTGTAGGGACACAGAGGAAGGAAATAAAGACTGGAATTTAATTTGATATTAAAAATCCGATCCCCCCCAAAAAAAAAGTATGGAGGAAGTAACTGAGTCGGAACATTGAAAAACAAATAGATTGCGAGTCCCATTCCACTGCTTTTACGAAATGGACAGTCGTCAGATTTACTCAGTCGTTTTAGAATGGGATAAAACTGTTAAGTGATTGAAAGAATTTAACGGAAAAAGCAAATTATTGAAGCCTTTTTTTACTCGTTTTAGAAGGGGAAAAACTTTGAGTGACTAAAAGAATTTAACGAAAAAAATAAATTATTGTAGGTTTTTTTTTTACTTTTTTTTTAGAAGGGTAAAAACTGTTAAGTGGTTGAACGAATCTAAAGGAAAAAATAAATTGTTGTAGGCTTTTTATATTACCAAATGTTCGTACTTCTGTAAAACGATATAATAAATAAAAAAACATGAATTTACGGTAACTGCAAATCACCTATGAATATTTACTATGATAACTGCTTTGTCAATAAACACATGCATGCATGCATATATATATATATATATATATATATATATATATATATATATATATATATATATATATATATATATATATATATATATATATCTTATGAAATTATATCAACATAGCAGGACAACCAAAATAGAAAATATTATTTATTATTTCCCAAATATTATTTCCATAAAGAGACAAAGAGGACATACGAGTATGTCGCTTTCTGCCATTTTGTCATTATTATAAAATGAATTAAAGTTAAAATTTGGCGTACATTAAATGAAGCATATGTCCAGCAACGTTTTATACTTTTCAAATGTATAATTTGAAGCAATCAGTTGCTTTTTTTTATTTTCTTCAGATAACCCATAATAAAGAAAAACTCCCAAACGTAATTGAATCACGAAGGATTTACGAAACGTCTTCGAACTCCTTCTCGTTCGTTTCCTCTTCTTCTTCTTCTTCTTCTTCTTCTTCTTCTTCTTCTTCTTCTTCTTCTTCTGCAGGTATTATTGCTGAATTATGACTATTATTCCTTGCACAAGTTCCGTCATTATACGCAGACACAGGAGAAAGGCTTCAAAGCAATCAGGGAACTTGCAATTATCTGCGTTTGATGCAACCAGCCGATGTTGGAGGCTGCAACAGGGGTAAAGCAACAACGGAAAAGATAAACAAAGAGAAGGAAGAATTAAGAGAAGAATCAAGAACAGGAAGTGAAGAACTGGACCTGAAATGAAGGCCAACGAAAACTTTGTTGAAGGGAATATTGCAATATAACTTGTGGGGTTGCGTATTGCACTGAGAGGTTGGGATACGGTGCCTTGCAGGGAGACGGCACTAAAAGATGCTGTTCTCGGGCTGGACGACGTCAAGGTTAAACTTGTATTTTATTACCCGTGTATATATATATATATATATATATATATATATATATATATATATATATATATATATATATATATATATAATATATACGTATATATATATATATATATATATATATATATATATATATATATATATATATATATATATATATATATATATATATATATATATATATATATATATATATATCTACAGCCAGTTAGAGGAACCTACCACGAAAAGAAAATATAATTAATAAAGAAAAAATATATATAAGATAAAACGTCACAAAAATATAACAAGTGTAACTGCCACTTCAAGTCATATCGTTTGCATGAAATAAGGAAATCACTGATGCTTAAGAAGTCATTTCAAACAAAAAAAAAAATATTCCCCAGGAACAGAGGAATAACGCAATAAATAAAAGAGGCGAGTACCGGTGGTACGTATGCAAAGGTTCATGAATACAAACTCTCTCATAAGGTGAATGCATAAAAATATAGCTGGGAAATGGGAAAAGCTCTCTCTCTCTCTCTCTCTCTCTCTCTCTCTCTCTCTCTCTCTGTGAATTCCATTTCCATGTCAGTGACTAGCAATACTTATATAAGATATATAAAATATATTTTATATATAAAATATACAAGTAAAATTATTCTTTATCATCTTTCAAATATTGTTATTCTCTCCACCACCTTTATTTACGATGCAAACTGTTCGTAATCCTTAAGAAGTAATCCTCTAAGAAGTATAAGTAAAAAAATGTATAAATAAAATAAAAATCAACATACAGCCCTCACTAGGAAAAATAAACATAAAGAAAACGCCAGGAAGCCCCCGCCATTTTTGTCTCGAGTCAAAATCTGTCGAAGATTTACAAGACCTGAAAATCTTACAAAACGATTCTCTCCTCTCCTCCCATTCCAACTCGATTCCTCCATTCCCATATTCCTCCCATTCCGCAGCCTCCCGTTCCATCAATAAATACCCCTGCTCAATTCCCACTCCCCATTCCTAGGAATGTTCATCCAACCGCCGATGTTCCTGCGTCCTTCCTTCCTCCTTCCTGGATATTCCTGTCGCTGACAATGCTGGAGGCGGGGGTGAGGGGTGGGGGGGAGGGGAGATGATAGGAAAAAAAAGGGTATATTCTCTTGATAGTATGTTTGGCCTATATCCGTCAATTGGGGGTTTTTGCATCGCGGCGGCGTTAGCATGATCAGTATTCAAATTGGTTTCTTCTGTACACACATTTACACATACACAGACATGTGTATATATATACATACACACACACACACACACACACACACACATATATATATATATATATATATATATATATATATATATATATATATATATATATATATATATATATATGAATTTTATCACATTACCGTGATCCATATACAAGCATTAAGCTAGAAACGTCATTTAATACCCAATTGCTCTGTCTCGGAAATAATATATTTTCATATATGTTACCCGAAAGGGAATTTTTTAGTTGATAATAAGTTCGTCGTCTCGTGGGCTCGAACCACGGAAGAACTCGGGACTGCAGTGACGCGCATTAAACCACACGGCCAACAAGTGAGGTATATGTATGTATGTATGTATGTATGTATGTATGTGTATATATATATATATATATATATATATATATATATATATATATATATATATATGTATGTATGTGTGTGTGTGTGTGTGTGTGTGTGTGTGTGCATCGTCGTTCTTTGAATTACACACGACCTAAATTTTATAAATACTTAATCATGGAGGGAACTAGTTATGTTTCTCTTGAAGACGGAAGGATGCATATATATATATATATATATATATATATATATATATATATATATATATATATATATATATATATATATATATATATGTGTATGTGTGTGTGTTACCTGACGGAAAATCCAAACTTCTAACTCCACGGAAATCTTTGTAATGGAAGAAGCATTCTGGGAAAATAAGTAGTGACATCTCATGGGAAAGGATTTCGGAAAGGTTACCCTTTTCCCGTCTTTTCCATAAACTTAATAATCCAGAAAAAAAGTCCCTTTGCATAAATAGTCCCTTTTTGTCGTCTGAATGGTCTTAAAAAGTCTAAGTGTGCACGAAATTATTTATATAAAAGGAAAAAGGAATAAGAAATCGTCTGAGGTACCTTGAATTTTTCCAAGAGAAGAATATATATTGTATGACCTGTCAGATTCAATTAGGCTTGCAATAAGTTATTTTAGCAGCACGAAAAAGATTTCTTTGCAAAATGTGACTTTCTTATTCATTCAGTTATATTTTAATTTTAACATTTCTCAGGAAAACAGAATAGTTTCCCTACTCACCAATAATACCTCGAATTTAAAATTACTAAGGAAAACAATAGGTCCTTCACTTACCAATATATTTCAAATTTAAAATTTCTAAGGGAAAAACAATAATTTTCATTTTCAACAAAATTTTATTAAATTAAAAATTTCTTATGACAAAAATAAATTACTTGTTCACCAAATATACTACAGTATATTTAATTTTAAAATTTCTAAGTTAACACATGAATTTTGTTATTCACCAAAGATATATTAAATTTAAAATTTCCAGATATCACACATTAATTCTGTTTTTCATCTAAGATATATTAAATTTAAAATTTCCAGACATCACACATTAATTCTGTTTTTTCTTATTCACCAGTGCAAAAAAATTTCCTTATTCACCAACGATATATCAAATTTAAACTTCATAAGGATCACACGATAATTTTCTTCTTCACCAGTAAAAAAAAATTCCTTCTTCACCAACGATACATTAAATTTTAAATTTCTTAGGAAAACGCATTTTCTAAATTGCATGTCAGTACTTCGGCCATTTCAACATACCCTTAAGATCAGACACAATGAGAATGACTTCACCGGCTTCTCTTTCGTTTCATCTTTAAAGGGATCTTGGTCATTAAGTCCAAAAATAAGAGACTTTAGGATTTCCGGTGATTTTACAGATTCCTTTGGCGTGCACCTCTTTTAAAGAGACGTTTCAAGCGTTATCTGGAAATGGATACTCATAGATATTCCGTATTTTCCAATACGCCTCTCGGAATATGTGACTTTAAGACTGGTTTTGCTCAGTATTTCAGCGTCCCCCTTGTAATGAGAGGGAGCTTGAATTCCTTTTGGTATTCCTCGCTTTTGAATTCATGTCTTTCACACTTAAATTGTGAAACTCTCAGATCTTCGGTTGAGTTTCCTTCGTCTCTTTATGATGCAAATGTGTCCATTAGAATTCTATGTTTTTTTTTTGTTGGGACTGATTCGACCATGGAGTGGCATGAAATGCCATGCCGGGAATGCATCATTCATCACTCACCCTTTAAAAAAAAAGTATTGCATGAAACTATGCCTATGAGTATCCAACACAAAATGGAAGGAAAAATTCAAAACTGACTACGGGAGGGGTAAATGAACGATTTTAAATAGATTCTCCCGTTACCCGCGTCTAAACTATACAGAAAAGGAAGAAGGTTTCAAATGCAGTGATTCAATTAAGCTATTTATCATACAACCTATTTATTATATATGTAGGAAGACAGAAGACTCGTATGTGGATTTCATACCCCTAGAGATAGTTTTTAGTTTTCTGTAAAAGGAAACTATTGCGCCGGCTGTGTCTGTCCGTCCCCACTTTTTTCTGTCCGCCCTCAGATCTTAAAACCTACTGAGGCTAGAGGGCTGCAAATTGGTACGTTGATCACCCACCCTCCAATCATCAAACATACCAAATTGCAGCCCTCTAGCCTCAGTAGTTTTTATTTTATTTAAGGTTAAAGTTAGCCATAATCAGCTTCTGGCACCGACGTAGGATAGGCCACCATATGGCCGTAGTTAAAGATTCATAGATCTATTTTCGGCTGTACAGAAAAGTCGACTGCGCCGAAGAAACTTCGGCGCATTTTTTGCTTTTTTTTCTATAAATTCATGTTGTTGATAGCTTACCGTGCTTAGCAAATTATTTATTGCTTATTAGATTTATATATAAGACTGTTTTCTTAAACGCGTTTCACCCACACATCCATGGTCGTACATTTTCATCGCTGACTCGTTCAGAGCTCGTTATTACAGTAATGAAAAACATGCCATTAACTTTTCACGAAATATATCATCTAAAAGTTAAGGAATTTTTAGCTTTTAGTCGTGAAAATTCAATCTCAGAGGCTCACAGTTTTAATCTGATTATACGCTCATCTAACAATGGGTGTCTTCGTTTTACGTTACGTGAGAACTAACTCAATTTAAGTCTCCAGAAGGATAAAAATATCACTTTTGACTCCTGTATGACATTTCACGAGTGTCATATATATTAGGAAATGATGTAACTGCATCTTTACTTTTACGAGACACCGTAAGTGAGGAATTTAACTGAAGACGGTCCCTGTGTGAGGATTTATTTATTTATTGTTTCTGTGTGTGGCGTTACGTAAAAAAGTTATTAAGAATACGAATTTGGAAGTCCATATTTCGTATCTAAAAATTACTTAGGATGGGGCTGGTGCAAAGTTTTGTTGGTTCTTGAGTGGAACAATGATTCAATTTAAGAAAAGTGTTTACAGCAAAGGGAAGTCCTTCGACCGCTTCTATTCCTCCTCCTTTCCTTCTCTGAATCTTAAGCTGGAAACACTTAATGGACAGAGATAAAAGACTATTAATCCAAGGGGGTTCCGAAGGGAAATTAGCCTACAGAGAGAGACAAGTTATAGGA
>NC_089769.1:2829583-2854583 GCF_040412425.1 Macrobrachium rosenbergii | reverse complement strand
TAGCCTCAGTAGTTTTTAAGATCTGAGGGCGGACAGAAAAAGTGCGGACGGACAGACAAAGTCGTCACAATAGTTTTCTTTTACAGAAAACTAAACGGGAAGGTCCCTCTGTGACCCCTCACATATCGTACAAAGACTATAATTCGAAATGTTCTGAAGGAAAGTCTCAATGCTCGAGGGAATTGACTGAGGACCGTAAGAGCGAGAATACTTGTCAATACTCAGAGATGGAATCACAACATCCACATATATTATTCCTTGGAAGAGAAAGTAAAAAGTCCCATCACTGCACTGGCTTGGTACTTTGACAGGAACTCAGGTGTCGTAGCAGAAACAAGATATAATACTGTGTTGTCGTTGTGAAGAAGATACCACTTCCACAACTGTAAGGCGACTGATACAGGAGGTAACGTCAGGGATCCTGTGTTTACAAATGTTCTCTTGGGATGACGAGCGGTGAGAGCGAAGTTCAAAGTGAATATTGACATAAGAGAAAGGTTATAAGGCAAACGCAACTTTTACTCCTGCGAGCTCTGGGAATTCTTCTGGTAAACGGTTTAGAAAGTAATGACAAAATCTTCTCTTTGGAGATCTGAGACTGAGTGGATTTAATGTTAGCCTGACAAATCGTAGGTCAGTGGTTTTGTATCGCCACAGATTAGGCTTGGCTTCATCATCTATCTCCAGGTGGGATTGCCTGCTGATAATAATACTATTTAGAAATTATGAGAAATAAATTAAAATACCTTATTGTGTTCTGATCTTTATCGGACAGGTTGACTGAAAGTGCCCCAGTGCTTGTCTTGACAGCATAAATTTCATAAATCGTTCTGACAGATTGTCTCAGTCAAGATGGTGCTTATTATAAATAATTTTTCTTCAAGGTTTTTTTTGAGACAGCATTGAGCTAAAAGTCTTTTCTTCCACGCTTCACACTGCTTTTGAGCAAGCATTTTAGATTAACAATAATATGAATGTCAAGGTATTGAAAGTCAAGGCTTGTAGTTTCTATACTACAGAAAAAGGAAGACATTCGATGAATAGCTCAATCCCAGAATTCCTCATGACGACCGTGGTGATGCCTTCCGACTTACAATTACGGTTGTGATAAGATTATTCTGTCTCAAAGATTTGGATAAAGGACAGAAAGAGGTCACCCTTCACCTGCAGCTACCCCAAGGTCACCTTGAGCAAGGTGAACAACCAACAAGCTTCCCTAGCTAAGGGCACCTCCAACGAAAACCAGGATCGCCTAAAGATCTCTCTTGGACGCGAGAGAATATCACAACAGGTCGTGTCTGGCAAAGCCAAAAGAACGTTCATTCATTCGTAAAAGAGACTTGATGATTATTTTGAAATTGCTTTACCAGAAGAAACCCAAACTCTTTCCTCACATACGATTGTTTGTTGTGGCCTGTCCTTTCGCTCTGCTTTTTCCCATGATATTTTTATGCTTTTCTTGAACTAGAACTTTTCATGGTCTTGTATATTACAAGATTGTGAAAACTCCTGCTTTGGTGCGTAATGCTTGTCCCTGTATCAAGTTTTTACAATAAAACAATTTTATTATTGTTACTTGATATCATTCTTTTTATTCTGCTTGATCATGCATAGCTTTTGATTGCTTTAGTCTGTGACTTGTAGTGAATTAAATTGAATTGAATTGAATATAGAATTTAGACCAATGGCCAAGCACTGGGACCTATGAGGTCATTCAGCGCTGAGACGGAAACTGACAGTAAAAGTCTGAAAGGTGTAACAGGAGGAAAACCTCAAAGCAGTTGCACTATGAATCAATTGTCAGGAGGGGGTTGATGAAAGTAAGATGGAAGAAAGTGTGACTTGTAGTGTCTGGAGGTTCGAAATGCTCTTCCCACAATCTTCACGTCTTCAACAACCGGAGGCAATGAATTCCGTAAAAGAATGAAGTGATTTCATTATCTCCGTCAGAAATTATTCAAACTCCGCACCTTGTTAAAGTAATAAAAGATCAGTGATTCAGTTTCGATACGTTATTAAAAATTTTTTTAAATGAAAGAGAAGAGAAAAGAAGAATTTTGAATTGTCTCTAGATATAATTTCATTCTATGAGTTTGGGAGATATTTTGGGAAATTCCAGACGAATCAATAATTCTATATGAATGGAGATTACAGTACTACAGTACGTTACCTGACGAGTCAAATATTAGTCCTTTCCTTAATGTAGATGGGCACACAATTAATTAAAATGTATATATATATATATATATATATATATATATATATATATATATATATATATAATGTATATATATATATATATATATATATATATATACATATACTGTATATATATATATATATATATATATATATATATATATATATATATATATATATATATATATATATATATATATATATATATATATATACACAAACGTCCTTTAATATCCATACATACGGAAACGACTACACGGTCAACATGGCAAGGTGGGTAATTCGTCTCCAAACGCAAAACACTGTTAAAATAATTCTCGATATTCACTTATATTTCCGACTTTAATGATCTAGTCCTGATTCGTCGTCCGTCGCTGGCTACGGGACGGTGGACTTATTATCAAACTTCTCATATCGAAAAAAATTATTTCCGCTAAAATATTAAACGTTTGTAGCTTCTGATTGTATATGAATCACGGTGATGTGATAAATAGTCAACAATGGCATTTTAAAACGCAAAAATCGTCACAAAGGTGGTGGATACGTCTCTCAAACGCAAAACACCTGAGTCCGACGGGTGAGTTGATCGGTATTAACCTTCTTGACGTTAGTCCTGATTCCTCGTCCGTCGCTGGTTCATTTTACGGTGGACTTATTATCAACTTTTTATGATATATGAAAATATATTATTCCGCTCACATTAGTTTTCTTTCTGATTGTATATGAATCACGGTCAGATAAAGACAAAGAATATATATATATATATATAGGCTGCAATTTGATGTTCAGCTCAAGTGTTTTCTTTCGTGTTTATTTGAGCAATTATGACAAAGATTTCTTTACATGAAGCTTCTACCAACAGTCGATTTTATTTGTTCATAAAAGAATCATTTTGTATTAAGTTGACGTTAACTCTTCATTTTACCAGATGCAGCTACTCAGATAAGAAAAGAAATAGCTATTTGAAACGAATGTTCGTTTTTATTTGAAAATAAAAAGTCGATATTTGGAAAGATCATTTTAAAATGATATTTCAGATGCAGCTACCAGATAAGAAAACAACAGAAAACGAATGTTCGTTTGAAAATAAAAAACATTTTTGGAAAGATCATTTTAAAATGATATTTCTCTCAGACTCGAACAAAATGATATTTCTCTCAGACTCGAACAAAATGGTATTTCTCTCAGACTCGAACTCGAATGACACTATTCAAAGAAGAAACAATTAAAACTTATTTTTAAAAAAACCCGACAAAGACTGAAAAACGGTGATAAAAGCACGCCAGCGCGCTTTTTCTCCAAGAAATTTCATAATTTAATTTTCCCGTGTTGCAAAAAATGAGCGACAGCGGTAAAAGGAAATTGAGAGCATGAGAACATCCTGGATGTTCTTAATTAAGATGGAATATGTTTCTCGTTCCAAGAACCTTCGCAATATCAGCTGAGCAAGACTTATGTCTTAGGTGACAGCGTTTAGAAATTCCTCCTGGAACCAGCGTTTAGAAATTCCTCCTGGAACCAGTTCCTGGAAACGATCGGGACAAATGAACCCAGTCGTCCCTCCGTGAAAGAGCTGGAACATCCGGCTGGAAAATCCACCTCATGTGAAGCTCTGGTTATCATTATTTATTAATAATAATAACCAGATATACCATGACTATGACATACTGCTGGCACTGGTCGATATGGTACACGTGCAACGCTAAACTGTGATGAATTTCCATGAAATGACAATAGAGAAATACGACTGCGTTCCAGGACAATGCAAGCGAATTGTTCTTTTGTTACTTGATGGGTATTCAGGGAATATCACAAAACTGAAGGGTACGTTGGGGAATACGATTCATCAGCGTGAAGGTCCCAGAATATTCTGAAAGGATTTGAGGAGAGGCATGCTGAATAATCTATGATTTGTTTTAGGCTATTCATTGCTACACGGACCTAGCACTGACACACTCAGTCACGGTGAATGTTGGCTGAGGTTTTCATGCTTTTAACACAAAGCGTCTAATTATATACTTGCATTTCTTGCAGGTCACCAACACAGTAACTGACCAGACTCAGAGAAAGGGTCATGGATCAACCCAAGATTAGACTTTAATCCTTAAATGCTTAGTTTCACGGCTAAAACAGAGACTTTATAAGATGGAAAATGAAAATATCTTTGTCAAAAGTATGTAGCATTTTCTACTTTCACATCTCCAGGACACTTAAAAATTTTAAGATAGTTTCAGTTCTCTCTCTCTCTCTCTCTCTCTCTCTCTCTCTCTCTCTCTCTCTCTCTCTCTCTCTCTCTCTCTCTCTCTCTCTTTATTATTATAATTTTCATCTCTGTAATTCCACGTGAGCTGCATTTATCTCGCTGTCTCCTGCTTGAGAATTTTGAGTAGTATGTATCATACGCAGCTCATATGCAGGCGCATCTTACAAAGTATTCCTCTTCGTCTTAAACATCAGCCACATTCTCACGCGCAAAAGATGAGCCTTAATCACATCTAATGGACGCTACATACTTTAAAAGATTAGGCATAAAAAGGAAGAGACTACAGCAGCGAGTTCTTCTTAAATAATGTTAGTTTGAAGTTATCACACTAATCGCCTTGCAGATATTTTTCAGTCTGAAGAATGAGACATCGACAATTATGCCGTTAGGAAAAGAATGAGAAGCAAAAAATGAGCCGAACGCTATCCAGTTTTCCGTACAGCGTATGATGCTGTATGAAGCTTTCAGCCACGGCCCGGTGGTTGCCTGTGTTGTTGGCACCTATAGCGGTGCCAGACGCACATCATGGCTAACTTTAACCTTCAATTAAATGAAAGGTACTGAGACTAGAGGGCTGCAATTTGGTATGTTTGATGATTGGAGGGTGGTTGATCAACATACCAATTTGCAGCCCTCTAGCCTCAGTAGTTTTAAGATCTGTGGGCGGACAGGAAAACTAAAAAGGACATTACTTTTCAATAAAAGCAAAAACATTTCCCATAACATATATCACTTGATAGTTTCTATCAGTCGGGGTACTGAGGTGACGTCATAACTATTGATAAATTTTTTTTCAGTTTGCATCAGCCATTGAATAATTGCATTTCAAATTAGGACCAATATGGCTGCATTTTAAGTTATGAATCTCTCGTTACTCGTTGACTCCTACACTGAACGTTTACAAAAGAGTAATGTTTTCAAAAATATTAATTATTGATTGGGATGGCTGTGCGGTACGCTGGGATGACAGATCAACTTATGCATTATTAAGATTGATATTCTATAACGCTTGATGTTCATTAAAAATATGCTTTTGAAAGACCATTAAACATTATGCAAATCTGATTGCCAAACTAAGTGAACGATTATCGTACTATACTTGAAGTGAAATTTAAACTTGATAGGAGCAATTGTTATAAGCCTTGAAATTACCTTTCAATATTCGTTATTACCAATGGTGGAGACAAATTAAAATGAAAAATTGAATTCTCAGTGAAAGAGGCTTTTGCCTCTTGTCATTTCAAAACGAACTGTGTTTCCAGCCAAAAAAAAAAGATTTTCTGAATAATTAAGATTATACATGTAAATCATATATACACACACACACACACACACTATATATATATATATATATATATATATATATATATATATATATATATATATATATACATATATAAATATATATATATATATATATATATATATATATATATATATATATATATATATATATATATATATTATATACATATATATATATATATATATATATATATATATATATATATATATATATATATATATATATATATATATATATATATAAATATCTGTCTGTGTAAGTGTGCATGTTTATGCGTGTTTATATTACTATAATGATGACAAATAAATTAGCAATAAAAGCTGATAAATTTGATCCTCAAAATCTATTATGACACTAAAAAACTGTCATTTATTATTTCTGGAACTGATAGCATCAAGTGAATGCTTAAACAGCATTTTCGACGATGTCCTGGATTAAACCACACACACACACACACACACACACACACAGAGAGAGAGAGAGAGAGAGAGAGAGAGAGAGAGAGAGAGAGAGAGAGAGAGAGAGAGAGAGAGAGAATGTTCGTCTCTCTGTTCGAGTTTCTATATTTTTCTATATTCCTGGCGAAAGCATAAATATAGCGGCGAAAAGTTTACAAGCAAATATGAGTGTAATGAAACCCTCACATTTTTATTAGGTTTTTTTTATTCATTTCGTTAATCGATTTCCGCTTTTAATATATTCATTAGTAGTTTTTCTCGCTCGATATTTATTTTTATCGAGGGTGGTTAGAATATCTTTTATCTATACGTTTGTCACGTGTTTTATTATTATTATTATTATTATTATTATTATTATTATTATTATTATTATTATTATTATTATTATTGTTACTACTACTACTACTACTACTATTATTATTATTATTATTATTATTATTATTATTATTATTATTATTATTATTATTATAGATGAGTCCACGTATATCAGTTTCAGTGGAGAAATATTAACTTTTCTCTTATTTCTAAGGCAAAAAAAAAAAAATTTTTTTTTCAACAGTAATGTCAATAATATCGCCTTCAGTAAATTACAGTAAGTAAATCTGACTAATTTTGAAACTGATAACAATTACATTTTTGGTTACGAAAAGAACAGAGAATCAGGAAGGAAATGAGTTTTTTCTTTCATACTAATTAATTTCTGTAGTTCCTCACTGCCTATTCTATGCCTACAAATATGAAAATTAAAGAAATTCTCTTTAATGTTTTAATGTTTTCAAGTGGAAGGACTATGTTCGTTTGAGACCAACCCATCTTCCTTGAATAAAAATTGTGTGGTTGGTTGATTTAGACATTTAGAAACTCTGGCGTTTATTAAAACATCATTTTGGTGCCGTCGTGCCATTCTGAACAAGTGTTTTACAAGTTATATATATATATATATATATATATATATATATATATATATATATATATATATATATATATATATATATATATATATATATATATATATATATATATATATATATATATATATATAGACGGAACGTTCCTGGAAGGGAACAGCCAACTCTCTGGTATGCCATGGATGAGGTTCCTAGCCATATGACCTTTCTCTCGACCACAGCAGGTGCTTCAACACTTTTGCAGAAGGGTAGGCTGGTGGGCGGTAGGTCAGGAGAGCTCCACGGACTTAGCAAACGGAAGTCGAGCTCTGTACCCTTCAGGTGGGCTCTATGACCAGAGGGCCTCTGTTAAGTGGCATGGTATGGAAGCTGATTCTATTTATCATTTCAGTGTAATTTGAAAGTCCCCAGGACAGAATAATATAGCATGAATAAATGTTTTTGCTGGTCCACTAGTACAGTGGTTAGTGTCGTGGAGTGTCACTCAGATGTCGCTGGTTCGCGTCTGCCCTAGGGCGATGAAAAATCACTGGCTCTGTTTCATGATCAGTTACTGCTGCAGTGTAGGGTCTGTGGTGGGAGGTTGAAACCAACTTAAATTTCATGGCAATGGCCCCTTTGGTGTGCTTATTGCATGAGAATATGTTTCATCTATAATAATAATAATAATAATAATAATAATAATAATAATAATAATAATAATAATAATACTTATGAACCTTATTACTGTAATTATAGAATAACACGATCTTTAAACAGAATATGCAAGATGGCAGTTACAGAGCAGTTCTCTGTCACCAATAAGGTTGTTCGTGAAATCATTTCAAATTTCACACAGGGGTTCATATTATATTTAGGATGTGGTACACTTGTAAAATTTACAATATTTTTTTATAATGTCTCGAAACAAGTATTAAAACAAGTGTCTTTTCAATTGAATTTATTACTTCATTTGATTTTATATCTTGCCTTAACCATTTTATGCTACAAAGCGAAGGAACTTTGAAGGTTTTAGTACACTCCTGCGTTCTCTAGAACTGGTGAATATTTCAGAAAGGAGAGATGAATTTCTAACATACCTATTACCAAATAATTCTGAGGTTTTGAAAATTGAAATATTTTATTGATGGATACACAGTAGAACATGAATTACATATCCAGGCAATTTAATTAGGTTATGCTTTGTCAAAACTTGAAAAGAGCATTATACCCCACACCAAAGAAGTAGAACCAAAATTTAACTGGCGTTCCTCAATAAATATCCCATTAAAGACATCAATGGTATTTCATACTGATAGAAAGTACTTTGACTATATCAGTTATTGATTATTAGAAACCAATTCTTTCACGCTTTTATGACAGTATTTTAAATGATAACAAAATGGATGACATTATGAGTAATATGTCATTTCATTCATAAAAATTCCCATTCATACAAATAGCTTTTAGTGGCGTTATTTTCTCGTAACAAATGATGACGTAGGTACCATGAATGACGGAGCACTTATAATTTTTGATGGTTATATTTTGGATAAAGCAACATTTACCGATAATGGAATTACGTCATAGATATATAAATGAAGCGTATGTCAGTGTTTTTTTAAAATATGAATAGCTTCGTTGCTAATTTAAACCCGGAATTTTTCATACCTGGAGTGAGACGAAATATTATTGAAGTGATGCTAATTTTGTTATTAAATAGAATTACGGTTATTTTCAGTAATTTCAGTCTTCTAAATATATTGCATACTTACACTGCGTGCAATGTTAGGTACACTTTAATTCAATTTTCATTGCTGGAGGTACTTTTGATCCAAATAAGGAATCTTGAATTGCCAAATTCCTCTGGGTTTTAAAACATTAAACTGGCGAAATTACATACTGATTTTTTCAGGCGGAATTTTATTTAATGTCAAAACCTCTTACAATACATAATATATATATATATATATATATATATATATATATATATATATATATATATATATATATATATATATATATATATATATATATTATATATATATATGTGTGTGTATAATATATATATATATATATATATATATATATATATATATATATATATATATATGTGTATATATATATATATATATATATATATATATATATATATATATATATATATATATATATATATATATATATATATATATATATATACTGTATAGATAGATAGATATGGATAGATAGATAGATAGATGAGACAGACAGACAGATACAAACGTTTGTGAATGTACATTTTTCCTTCCTTCTCTGGAAAACCTCAGCTGGAAACAGAGTAAAACTCAGTGAACTTTATCGAGATCGTTTCTTGAATCAAATCAGATTTCACCTAATTACAGAGAAACCGGTACCCAACAGACATGAACTATTAATTTTTTTTTTCCATATCGTCCGAAACCGAAAGCTTCTGAATCGCCGGCAAAGCTCCTTCAAATCGACTATTTTAATAACGGCCTCAATTTTACGGTTATGAAACCTCCCATTCTGAATCATAATGAGAATGATGGCCTGAGGGCTAAATCCAGAAATGGCATACTTCGAGCATCGTGAACCTCAATTATCCTCGATTTGCAAACTGGGTTTCGGGATAATGAATAATTTAGGCCCTTGTAAATACGGCAATTATGCATGAATAGGGGGTGTATAAGAGTATAGTGCAATACAGAATTACAATTTTGTATTTATAAGCTTAAGATGTACAGGTATTTTATCCTTAACAACCCGTGATTTCGCAATAGGAATCACGGGTGAGTCAAGACGGGAAAGACCATTATCACGAGAGATAAAAAAAAAAAAAAATTAGTCAGAGTAATGTATATATTTTTCGTATGACAATTAAAACGAAATGTTCATATTTAAACGACATTTTTCACGAGTTAACGGAGAAAAATCATACTGAAACGTATAATAACAATGTCAGTTTATATATATAACCAAAACTCCCTCTCCTCTTTTAAGTTGGAATATATCGAGGTCAAAAGTGCAAGCTGACGCCATTTATAGGCCACTATGAGAACCAAACCCAATCGACTTTCTAGGGCAGTGCTCCGTCTCCAGTTTAATGCCCGGTACCAGACATTACCGGACTTGAGGAATCCATTGCCGGAACTGAGTAGTTATAAGACCAGCCACTTTAATTTGGCCGATAAATCAAATGCCAAATGAATAATGGATAACGTAGCATATGTCTCAATGATGGATGGTTTGCACTCAGTTAAATAAGAACCCTCGAGGAAGCAATCAGGTCATTAAACAGCAATGTACGAGGAATGTTGAACGGTAGTAAAGACCTTGTTATTCAGTTTCCAGCGTTACCATATTGGCGCGGCTTGGTTAATAATCCTTTGAGGCGTATATTTTGTTCTTTTATTTAAAATATTCAATATAAAATATTTACGTTATTTTTATAATTACCACAATATAATCAACAACAAAAATTTCTGTTAATAACTACAATTTGTTTTCATATACCTCAACAACCTTTTTTTTTTTATATATCTTAATAGTCAATGTATTCCTTTCCTAAGCGGCGTCAAATAATCTAGGTGTTGTGACGCCAGTTTTACAAGTCATAAATCAATTATTATTATCCTTTCCTAAGCTCAGTGGGCTCTGTCTGGTATGAACTTTCAAAATATCATACAAAACTGCTATTGCCTCTTTTAAGAACTAACTCAGGCACTCATTTGATTAATTCATCAGACTTAAATAAAAAAAATTAACCGATATTACGATCAATCCCGACTCCCGCTCTCGATTTGTTTATTCTTATTTACAAAAGTGCCAATTGAATCGGTGTTAGAATATCTCAAGAGCGCAATGAATCGGATTGGATATACCACTAACAGTTAGTGAGATTTTGAAATGCATTACTTTGCGTATTTGTGATTATAAGTTTATTTTTAATGGAAAGTTCTACAAGCAAACATTGGGTATGACAATGGCTACCCGTTATCACACGTTTTCTTCAAATTCATTCATGGAGATTTTTGAAAAATTTCACTCTAAGATTATTTAGACAAAGGTACCATTTGGCTATCGCACCTTAAGACGAAGATGTGGAACAACCTCTTATAAAAGTAGAATGAAAAATCCGTCTGTCAAATTAACTTTAGAAGAGAGAGAGAGAGAGAGAGAAAAAATGGTTGCTTGCCCTTCTTAAACACTGACAGACGTGAACAATTTCAGTATAATTTAGTATACACAGACCAAAAACAAATAACGTAATTTGTGTACAGTATTTTTCATACTTCCTACCAATATAATTCATTACGGTTTATCCCCCGTAAGTACGGATTCATTCATTTATGAACATCCATATTCATGAGTAACTGTACCCACAAACAATGGATAGCCTACTAATTTCAGTGTAAAATTATTTCTTTGTCAGATAATCTATATGGATCCGAAAATATTTATGAACCCTAAACTGGATGATGAGTTGACAATTATTGTTCCTACACCAAAAAAGGCCAGTATATTCTTTCATGAATTCATAAATATGTAATTTTTTTTTTGTAAAATAATGAGAATAAGAGAGAGAGTAAAATGAGATTAATGAGTAAAATGAAACAAAATAAAATGAGAGCATCTCAAAGAGGAAAATGAGTTAAATAACGGGATTAAAAGAGTCAAATAACACACGAGTAAAATAACCTAAAATTAAATAAAATTCTTGTGATTAAAAGAGTAAAATAAGTAAAATGACGAGAGTAAAATACCACAGGAGACCGACAGCAACAGGTGTGCAAGTGAAAGGGATTTCATCGATTCTTCTCTGTCGCACGAAACTAAAAAAAAAAAAAAAAAAAAAAAAAAAAATGAATATACCAGGAGAGGGGGGAACGAGGGACCATTGCACACATCGGATTTCGTTACGTTCTTTTCAGAGTTCGTTCCCAAAACCGTTCAGTGATATTTTCAAGCCTCGGTTCGCTAAGTGAAGGTTAAAAAGTCCCAGATGAAATTATACTGGGAGGTGTATATTTTGGTCGTTTTCGGAAGGAAGCGTAGGTGTCTAATATTCGTTTGGGTTTACTGATCTCGTAAATGTATATGTTAAAATTAATTTGGTTATCAACTAGAATGCTATTAGAAAAATTCCATGGGTTCTTGTGTGATCTTGACTGGAAGATTTGAGAAAATTTAGTATTGCAAAATATTGCAACGGAAAAGTTGAAGAATAACCTCTTAATATTTTGCATGCCATGTTTTATTTTATTTGTTACTTTAAAAACATTTAGCAAAAGCGTTTACAGAAGATTCCATATTTCACGGCTTCTAATGTTAACTAATAATTATAGGTAGAAAATCAAAAATACCTTCACCAGTACACATGAGGCATAAAGATTCTTTTTTTAAAAACCCTGATGTTTTCTCGATGAATCTATAGACTATGATTAAGGTCACAATTCACGTCTAAACTCCTTAAGTATCTTGTCTATGTAACTTTGAGGTCCTCCTTTTTCGTAGTAACATTCCTACATCGTCTCCGGCTCTGCCTAACTAAATAACCACCCTTTCTCTTTATTATGGCGATCATTTTCATTCAAAGAATCAAACTTATTTAATTTCGTCGTATTGTGATACTTCCCAGAAACGCTCTATATTGTTCCCTCTTACGTTCATATAAAATCACGATCTTGAACAAGCAGGCAACATGTTGATTCGGGATCCGCCTGTTAAACTTAGCGGCGAGGTAACACAATCAACAAGTGCAACGCAAACGCTCCCAAAGTCCTGCCAGGTTCCCACACGCTGCTTGAATGTATCCGCAAGTTATGGAGAAACTTCTGGAGAAGCGACGGAGGAACATTCAGGAACACGCAGAGTGGTTTGGGGTGAGAGTCCCATTACGTTTTCGGCACGCCGGTCGGCGCGGTCTCATCGACTAGTGAGATGTACCGAGGTGTTTATAAAACTTTGTTGATAGAAGTTGATTATAATGCTTACGACTGATTGACAGTGAGTAATGCGATGACCATGCAATAATCAGATTTGTAAAAGAATAGACTTCCGAAATGCATGCGCATACACGTATGCATTAACAAACACAATACTTTTTCCTTGCCTATGCTTTCGACCACGCAAATTTCTTTTTGGTCTACCTATTACTGTATCCGTATCTGATGCAGATACGTTAAGTATTAATGAAAAAATAATATATTAATCAGTCTACAAATCTGTTTTAGACTGTTTTATAATGAAAAAATAAAAGAATAATTAAATATAAAAAAAGAATAGTATTTAGGTGCCTGAGTGTAAACCTTAATTACCAATTATACTTTTCTTAAACTTATCCACTTAAACTTATCCATTATTATCCACCATGCTACAATAGCTAACGGGTCACAACAATTCATAATTAACTGGTGAATTCTACCCACGTTGTTACCTGATATTACAAACAGTGAAGTATATTTTATGGTAATTCATCTTACTGAGGAAAGTGGAGGGTGGAACGAGTGCCTTGAATGTCTTTCGTAAGATTCTTGATGCTCTTGGGCTGTTCTTCGTCTGCTCTTTATTTGCTTGAAATGCATCGTCTTTATATATCAAATCGAATATAATAATAATAATAATAATAATAATAATAATAATAATAATAATAATAATAATAATAATAATAATAATAATAATAATAATATCTTTCGTATGATTTTTAATGCTTTTTATCTGCTTTTTATTTGTTTGAAATACATCGTCTTTATAAATTAAATCGAATATATAATAATAATAATAATAATAATAATAATAATAATAATAATAATAATAATAATAATAATAATAATAGTAATTAATAATAACCCTAGCTAATTAAATACAACGTGCATATGAATACAATTCCACCTGTTACATGAAGATGCCCTATAATAATAATAATAATAATAATAATAATAATAATAATAATAATAATAATAATAATAATAATAATAATAATAATAAATAAGCAAACTGACTCTAAAGAAACCAAACCCAGTCAATGGCAACCTACAGGATAAACTCTCTAGGGAGATAAGAAGGGAAGAAGCCGCTCCGACTCATTTGAAAATAAATTAAGCTCCATTATTGGCCAAATTTCCTCCTCTCTCAGCCCCACAGAGAGAGAGAGAGAGAGAGAGAGAGAGAGAGAGAGAGAGAGAGAGAGAGAGAGAGAGAGAGAGAGTGCGATATCACGAATGGAAATTACCTTCACGGGATGCTGCTATGAATAACATTAAGATAAGAGTCACCTTCATCTCCTAATTTATTTTCCTCGAAAATATGCCCCACCTTTTTTTTGTGGAGGAAAGTTTAATTGAATTCCTCGTGTTACTCCTGACCTGGAATAGGTGGCTGTTGGTTCTCTGACGTCTGTTAAGTGACGATGCTCTTATCTTAATCTGTAATCTTAATGCTGAACACCCAAAATAGGTGGCTGTGATATCAGGGTGTTTGCCGTCAGCTCTGAGTGAAAAGACGATGGTCAAGTGATTAGAAGTGCTGGAATGGAATGGAATGGAATATAGAGTTTAGGCCAAAGGCCAAAAGGCTGAGACCTATGAGGTCATTCAGCACTGAAAGGAAAATTGAGAGTGAGAGGTTACAAAGGCGTAACAAGAGGAAAACCTGTCAGTTGCACTATTTGAAACAATCGTTAGGAGAGGGTGGATGGCAAGATGGAAGAAAGAGAATATGAATGGAGGTACAGTAAAAGGAATGAAAGGGGCTGCAGCTAGGGGCCGAAGGGACGCTGCAGAGAACCTTTAATAATGCCTACAGTGCACCTAGTGAGGTGTAATGACGGCACTAACCCCCTACGGGAGGATCTGAAGTGGTGAAATTGTCAAGATCATTGATATAAGACAGTTGGAATTGAGGTGGTTTGGACATGTGGTGAGGATGGGTGAGGAGGAAAGATTTAAGAGGGCTTGGGTGGAACTGTCAGGCTAGAAGGGCAAGAAGAAGACAAAAGGATTAAATTCATTGGAGGCTAAAGGATTAAAGAATAAAGCGAAGGAGGACCTGGAGAAAAAGGGAACACAGAGGAAGGTAAGTCAATGCCCAAACCTGAAATCTCATACCTCTTATGAAAATGAGAAGAGGTCGATTGCATCTCATTAAGGGTTCATATTTTAGCACCCGTTACACTCTGCTCCGAATCCAATAACTGTGATATGCGGAGGAAGAGTTAGGCGAGAAATATCCAATATTTTTGAGATCTAATTTATTGCTCTTGCTATTTCCTTTTGTTGTTGAATGCTAAAGTCTGCGATGGTAAAGGAAGAATGATTAGATTATTTAATTTCAAAAGAGCGAAGATTGAGTAATCAATATAAGTGACATAATATAAGCGTTTTATGTACGAAAAAAAATCACAATAAGATCGTATTGTTGCTGATGATTGGCAGCCTAATTTACATACAGCCTAATTTAATTATACATATATATATATATATATATATATATATATATATATATATATAGAGAGAGAGAGAGAGAGAGAGAGAGAGAGAGAGAAAATAAACTGCGTGTAAAAATGTCGCTCCAGTGGAGTCATATGGCTAAATAATGTCATAGATTCACCCTTGACACGACCGACTGGCATTTGCAGGTGTCTGCCTCCGCGCGCTTCCAAAAATGCTTTCCCCTAAGTGCATTTGAACGAACACTTTGCATAAGCACGCACTGGCTTTCGTTATTCGCTCCTGCTTGTATTGCTCCATATATTCGGATCACATGGAGCCAGGTGGCGACGTAAATTACCATCTTTCTGACCATTCCGCCAACAGCTGGTCTCTAACGACCCGTGTTGTCCTGTAAGGGATATTCAAATAGGTGATAGTTTGATAGTTATGTACTCGTATGTATGTATGTATATATATACACATATATTCATTATATATATATATATATATATATATTTATATATACGTATAATTATATATATACATATACATATATATATATATTTATATATACATATGTATTTATATATATATATATATATATATAATATATATATATATATATATATATATATATATATATATATATATATATATATAGTTATGAATATTTATATATATAATATAAACATATATGTATATATACACACACACACACATTATATATATATATATATATATATATATATATATATATATATATATATATATATATATATATATATATATATATATATATATATATACACACACATATACCCAAACGTATGTGTATGTATATACTGTCTACTAACTATGAACAGATTCTGTCAGAGCCACTTCCCAGCCCAAATATGCCAATAGATTCACATTACCGCGATGTACGTTCAATAGACGAGCCCCCTCCCCTCCCCCTCCCCGCCCCCGGAAGCATAGCCGGGCGCGTAAGTCCAATTCTCATTCCAATAACTAGGCCATTCAGAAATGCAATATACGGCCGCTTCCGAAGCCCCGAGCAAATGCTCCGCTCAATTTTGCCTCCTCCCGCCCTCAGCGGTTCCGACGAAAATTGGTTATGCCATTGTGAACGTTACGAATCGCTTCGGGAGGTGGGGGGAAGGGCCGTTAGCCGTACGTTGGCGTTGCTTTGTGTGTAATTTGTACAGCTATTGCGAGGTAGTGTGAGGTTGTTGCTAGCATGCTTGGAGCGGGGTTTGTTGTCCCGTCGATAAGTGGTTCAGTAGCTGTTGGGTGGGTTGGGGGTTTCCAGTCTTTTTGGCTGGCTCGGCGTTATCCAGTTGACAGGTAGTGTTGCTATATGAACAAGAAAAGAAATAATAATAATAATAATAATAATAATAATATTATTAAAAAGGATGGCTGTATTATGCGAATTTATCTTATATAGTGTCTTTTCTATTCTCCTTATGATTCGCTTTTCAGGCTCAGCGATGTTAGTCAGTAACTGGCCGATATTCATGTTGGAAAAGGACAGTGTGCGGAATATTGGAAGTCTTTTATTACAATATTCAATCAGGAATCGTTCGTCTGGGTTCAAGTTCTATTGTAGGTACCGTCGACATGTTTCGACCAGCTCGTTGGTCATCCTCTGGACGTGGTTGCAGGAGGTCTGGAGAAACGAGGTGCTCGGGTTGGTATTTATAGGGAGGTCATGATCGGTGCTGAATTATGATTGGCTGCCCGGGGCATGTACCGGGCGGAGCCTTCCCATCCAAGTTCTGTTTTCGTCTTGCGTGCGAGCGGCGTTGTAGTGCTGAGGATGAAGAGAAGAATTTCGATCCTCGGATGCCGAATTTTGATTTGCTCGTACGCTATGGGGGATCGCTCGATGCATGTCTCCTGGCTGCCGTGGGGAGGAGAAAGGTTTCTTGCGTAATAATAATAATAATAAATTATGAACCTTTGTTTCTTAGCAATGATTCTTGTGGTTTTCCTATAAGAAGTAAAAGGCGAAGAGATAATAATAATAATAATAATAATAATAATAATAATAATAATAATAATAATAATAATAATAATAATAACTGAACAAAATTTTTCTTGGTATTATCCAGTTGACTTCCCAGCCACTAAAAAAAGAAATAGGTGAAGAGATAATAATAATAACAACTACTATATTACATATATATATATATATATATATATATATATATATATATATATATATATATATATATATATATATATATATATATATATACATACATACATAAGCATATTCAAACTCCTTTCCATCCTCTATCAAAAGAATAAACCCAAGGTAAGAAGGTTAAATGACCACAGAATATTGAATTTCAAAAAAACCATCCATATAGTTCGGATTATCTTTTGTGATGAGTTAATATTACAGCAGGTGGAACCCGATGCGTTTCAGCCAAAAGATTTTAATCTCGTGTCTTCGAATAAAAACAGGTTTTACTCTATCTGAATGCAAGTGGCTTATGAAATCAAGGTATGGGGTATCACATGAACAGGAAATGAACAGTATAAATAAAAGAAAGTGCAGTCATTCAGAAGAGTGTTATCAATTGCTCTATGGTAATATTTACCTGTATGCATGTATATATATATATATATATATATATATATATATATATATATATATATATATATATATGTGTGTGTGTGTGTGTGTGTGTGTGTGTGTGTGTGTGTGTGTGTGTGTGTGTGTGTGATTATAATCACTTTTGTACGTGATTCATTTATCACACATTACCACAGGTGAAAAATAAGAGACGAGGGTTTCTAACCAGTTTCGACTTTATTTCCAAACCAATCAATGGCTTGGAAAAAAAGTCGAAACCGGTCAGACCTACACCTGCCTCTTATTCTTCACCTGTGGTAACGTGATATATATATATATATATATATATATATATATATATATATATATATATATATATATATATATATATATATATATATATTACACCAAATATTTACTATTCGACTATCAAGGCCAAAAAGTGTTAGTAGGATGTCAGATCCTCCAATTGCAATATTAGAATTTGAGTCTTGTCATCAGGCGTGTAGAAAGGGCTGGACTTCTGAACCAAATATTGTTTTATGTTAAATAGCAGTTCTAAGTAACTGTATATTTCATAAGAGCTTTAATGATTAATTTTTAATGACATGAATTTTACATTTGCTAACATCTGACAGTTCTTAGGAAGAAAAACAAAATGTTGATTTTAACAACAAATTTGTCGACGTCGATGATCTTTGCTGACGTGCTTCCAGATTTAAAATTAACTGAACTGGGCTGAATATAGAATTTAGGCCAAAGGCCAAGCACTGGGACCTATGAGGTCATCCAGCACTGAAACGGAAATTGACAGTATAAGGTCTGAAAGGTGTAACGGGAGGAAAATCTCGCAGTTGCACAATGAATCAACTGTTAGGAGAGGGTGCAAAGTCAGTTAGAAGAATGAGAACTTGAAAGGAGGTACAGTAAAAGGGGTTGCAGCTAGGGGCCGAAGGAAAGCTGCAAAGAACCTTCGATTTATTGACAATAATACTAATAATAATGATAACTAAACTTACACTGATGTCAATGGTTCTTTAATGGCCCAATTTTTTCCTCTCAGTAACGACTTATAGCAGCAATAATAATTATTTATTTACAACCATAATCTTCATTACATTAAGTTTACATTAGAGTCCATGTTACGTACTTGAGGACAAGGAAGATATGACCTTCAATATATATATAATAGTATATATATACATATATATATATATATATATATATATATATATATATATATATATATATATATATATATATATATATATATTACAGCAACAATAGCGATTTATTGGCAATAATAATCATGAAAACAACGAAACTTGGACTGGTGTCCATGACTCCGTAATGTCCCAATTTCTGCCTGGCCCGCCTTCAATTTCCTCTGACCCAGATATCGCAACAGACCCCCGGGAGATGTCCGGAGTGAAAAGGATTTCGGCAAATGCGATACACTGCGAATGTCTCGAGTATCCTAAATGGGATCTCCGAACTGGCTGATATTCGGGAGGACTCCTAAACTCAGGGAAGATCTCGAAGTCCTGCCTGGACCCACTTTTTCGATTTTAGGAGTCTCTGTTTTTACTATTTGTGTAATTCTTTTTCGGGGATTTGGTTTGAATGCATGTTTTTTTTTTAACTATTACTATTAGGCTTCATTTTACAATATGTTTTATTTTATTTATTCAAATTATGTCCTTTCCGGATTTTGGAAGTCTGTGACCGTTTGTATAATTCTTTCCAGTAATTCTTTTTAAATGTGAGTTTTCCTTCACTGTTGCTATTTATGTTTCATTTGACTGTTTTATCTCATTTTTAATTTCCTTTCCTTTTGCCTTAGAATGGGTGGCTGAAGAAGGCAGCAATTCTTAGCAAGGATTCTGAGACGAGGTTGCAAGCCCCATGACCTTCTCTGGCTCAGTTGGTCAACGTAGGTACAACGATTATTTTTCGTGAAAAATTCATCGGTGAATTGTGAACTGGTAACCACTAAACCACGCCTTATACCTTATTTGGTTATAATTTTACATCCAAAATTACATTAGGCATTCATTAGATGCACTGCAAAAATCTTGTGTGCGCTGTTTATACTTCACATGATCTCTGTAGACGCCAGTGGAAAAAAACATTTACGAAAATTACCCAAATAAAAAGGGATGTAAAGACGTGACACCTACGCGCAAAACAGGACGAAAAATACACATATTTTTCCCCCTTTACTGCCCCTTTACCGACAACCACAGACCCAGTAAAGAAGAAACTGCTGGAGGAGGCTGGCAAAGTTGGTAATTTATGTCCCCTTCTGGTTGCAAGGGCTGTTGATCTACAAGACAAGGATGGTAAGAAGAGGCACATCCTGGCAGGGCAGAATGTGCTCTAATGTGGGCTCGTAGGAAAGATTATTGCGAGGAGGAGGAGGAGGAGGAGGAGGAGGAGGAGGAGGAGGAGGAGGAGGAGGAGGAGGAGGAGGAGGAGGAGGAGGGGGAGTAGCTGGAGGAGGAGGAACGACCAGAGAAGGTAGAGAGCTCTTATTGTCAACAATAAAACTTGCACACGAGCTATACGGCCGTCATGAAAGAAAATCATTACGCCTTGATTACTCTTCTTCTTCTTCTTCTTCTTCTTCTTCTTCTTCTTCTTCTTCTTCTTCTTCTTCTTCTTCTTCTTCTTCTTCTTCTTCTTCTTCTGTTTTTGTTATCTTTTTACATTTTAAAAGGATCACGATAATCATATAATTTCTACATTCTTCAGAACGTCTTCGCAAATGTTAACCCCGGGTACAAAAATTATATTCTAGATAATCACCAATCTTTCTCTCGGGCATAATAATCATAAACTTATGAATCGAGACCACACTATTTGAAAATAAAAACCTTTAACATTTATTTATTGTTTCTTCTCAAAAAGTAAGAACATTCATCAATATCTTTTACCGTAATAATTTACAGTCATTTCTGTAACCTTCAGAATGGTGTCATGAATAGCTGGCCAGAATGGTGTCATGAATAACTGGTCAGAATGGTGCCTTGCACAACTGGTCAGAATAGTGTCGTGAATAACTGGCCAGAATGACGTCATGAATAACTGGTCAGAATGGTGTCATGCACAACTGGTCAGAATAGTGTCGTGAATAACTGGCCAGAATGGCGTCATGAATAACTGGTCAGAATGGTGCCATGAATAACTGGTCAGAATTGTGTCATGATTAACTGGCCAGAAAGGTGTCATGAAAAACTGGTCAGAATTGTGTCATGAATAACTGGTCAGAATGGTGTCATGAACAACTGGTCAGAATGGTGTCATGAATAACTAGTCAGAATGGTGTCATGAACAACTGGAACTGTAAAATGAATCAAGACCACCAGTATAAAATGACATCCTGCTATGCCTAATATGACGAGAGGCATTTCATTTGTTGTCATGAATATGAAAATTGGATTTGACGAGCGTCACAACAAACCGTCTGACTCTTTCTCTACCTGGATAATACAGTGTTTACTACTAAAGTCATGCAATTAATGCAAATGAGTTTTGTCAACACGGTACGCCGGACGTTGCAGAAATTAAATTGCCAATCAAAGTAGTAATTTACTTTTGGGTCGTAAACCTGAAAACTAACATAAATAATGAAAGAGGACTTGTTGGCGTGTAAATAAATTTCGGTTGTTAAAAACTCATAGAATTGTTTTTATTTGTTATGCTAAATAAATATTCTATGTTTTAAAGGCAACAGTTTCAAATGGGAAGCATGTGACGGTATATCCATAACAGATTACGTGATAATTTTATAATACTGTTCTAATAATTAGAGGTATCAGGTGTGGCGGAGACTGCCCCTATTTAAAACTGTGTGAAATAATATGTTTAATGTAACATTAGATGATTAATGTAAAGATAATATGGCATTACTTTACAATGCAATATATAATAATCTTTTGGACTTTTTATTATCTATTTCTACAAATAAATAACGATTATCGATAATAGGAAGTGTTGTAGAGATATAAAGTGAGGAGATTACCTAATCCCGTTGCACATACAAACAAACGCACATTCTCTCTCTCTCTTCTCTCTCTCTCTCTCTCTCTCTCTCTCTCTCTCTCTCTCTCTCTCTCTCTCTCTCTCTCTCTCTCTCTCAGTCCTTTCACCAATGAATTTTTTTAACTGTTTTGATGTGTGCGTGATGTGTAAGTAGAAATTATTCTACAATATTGATTCAAACTCACTCAAGTGATCCAAGGGTGCAAAAATAAGATTCGATATTATTGCTAATCTTCTCCTGCGGGTATGCGAATCATAAATCTCTAATTCAAGAACAAAATCATTTGTAAATAGAAAAAAAATTTAAATTTGTTTACCCCAAAGTGTTAACGTTATGATGTTCTGTAATCACCAACAGTATTACTGTAAAAATATTTACATTCATTTGCGTAACCTTCAGGATTGTATTATGAATTATTGGTACTGTAGAACTAATCAAAGCTTATAAAACGACATCATGTTATATCTAGCATGATGAGGGAACATTTCATTCGCTTTCATGAAAGTATTGATTAAAGGCAGTTTCTGTGCCAGTAAAATTCCTACGAAAATTTTGTTCCAGGACGTGTCATATTGTTAATTCTAATCGTCATTTAAGGCCACTTATAAGAAATGGTAATAGTGCGATTCATGTTACATTTCCAAAATCAGTTGTTATCTTGAGCCTGTCACATATTTCTTCGGATGGAATAATCTCTAGAAGCAAGGAATGGAATGGAATGGAATGGAATGGAATGGAATGGAATGGAACATAGAGTTTACGCCAAAAACCAAGCACTGGGACCTATGAGGTCATTCAGCGCTGGAAAGGAAATTGAGAGTACGTAGGGTGGATAGCAAGATGGAAAAAGATGAAATGGAGGTACAGTAATAAGAATGGAAAAGGTTGCAGCAAGGGGCCGAAGGGACGCCGCAAAGAACCTTTAGTCTTATTTATTTACATTTAATCACAGCATTAGTTTAATGCCATTTATTCACTGGAATGCAACATACGTGAGACAATGAATTATTATCTGTACAAATTCTTTTCTACTGACATGTTGGGACTCAGCAAAGGTCAAAGCTACACATGAGGTAATTAAAATCTATTATGTATAGCGGCGCCAAAAAGCTGCAGATTAATTAGTCATAATAGGTTTCAATTAGGCATGACTTTGTAATTCGCTTTTTCCTAATTGTGGACACCTCTTTTAGGTTCGCGAATACTAAAAATGGCTCCCAAAATATGATTCATGAGAAGTGTTATCTTTTTATGCTCTGAAACTTTTTTTTTTTGGTATATTTCTGTTGCTAGATCTGTAATTGGGTTAATGTGTTTGATTCTGGTTATGATTTGCGCAATATGAAATAAATATAAGGGGAAGGAACGATTAAATTATCTTAAATTCTTGGAAATTTTTGGGATAAAGAAATCCGTGAAGAGGAAGCCCTTAAGAACCAGCATGTTACAATATATATATATATATATATATATATATATATATATATATATATATATATATATATATATATATATATATATATATATGAAAGTGGCTATGCGTACATGCAAATATAACTAATCTAATAATAATAATAATAATAATAATAATAATAATAATAATAATAATAATAATAATAATAACAATAACAAAAATTATAGATGTAGTAGCACTATTAGTAATAGTAGTATGACAATCTCTCTCTCTCTCTCTCTCTCTCTCTCTCTCTCTCTCTCTCTCTCTCTCTCTCTCTCTCTCTGTTTCTGTTTATAGCACCTCTACCTTAGCTGAAACGAGGCACAAAATCTGCCAAAAAAAAGTCCTATCCAAACTGAGTGCCAAACCCCAAAAGATGCCCAAGCCCGAATAAAGGGTATTGGAAAAAAATAATAAATTCCTAAAGTTTCGAGTATCTTAAACGGGACATTCGAAGCTGCTGTTATTTGGAAAAAGAATTCTTCAACTGGATCTTCGATTCATGCCTGGTTCTAGGTTTTGGAAATGGAAATCAATTTATGACTCCAAGTTTCTTCTTTTCATACGGTTCCAGTTCTCAGTAATTCCTTTAGGATGAGGCTGAGGGTCCTAAGCCGTTTTTCTGCCTGGCTTTGAGTCACTCCTATAATAAGAGCAGAATGTGCCCTAACCTCAGCTTATAGTATGACCTGGAATGGGACAAGCGACGAGATGAGCCCAAGTCGTCAGCTACGAACTTGGACGGAGGCCAGAAAGGAACAAACATCATTATAACTAGCTTATTTCCTCTCTCTCTCTCTCTCTCTCTCTCTCTCTCTCTCTCTCTCTCTCTCTCTCTCTCTCTCTCTCTCGTCTTTCACACGAAGACCCAGGTGTCCATCTTAATTTCCTCCACAAAATTGGAATGAAAATAAATGGCGTTTAATTGCTTCCTCCTAAAGCGAGAGATTCCGTCGGTTCTTAGGATTCTGGATAATACGAAAGACGAATTAAAATGCAAATAAAAAGTCATGAATAAAAATCGTTTGAAAGATTCATCGAAAATGGGTATTTTTTACGATGAAGTACCTTTGATTATCGTTTAAAGCATAAGAGGATTAATGAAGTATTTACCAGTGCAATAATTTTTTTTTCACCTGCTTGCATCAGCACGTGTGTGTAGGTGTGTGTGTGTGTGTGTAGGTGTGTGTGTGTGTGTGTAGGTGTGTGTGTGTGTAGGATTTATTTTAATATATGCTTTCCGTTTTCCATGGGAGCTTTAATCTTGTTGTCCAATCCCTCATCATATCTTTGTGATAATTTTTTTTGTATATGTGTATACATATGTATATATATACACATATACAAACTTACATATATACATGTATGTC
>NC_089769.1:2814583-2822083 GCF_040412425.1 Macrobrachium rosenbergii | reverse complement strand
AAGAAGAAGAAGAAGACAAATAATAATAATAATAATAATAATAATAATAATAATAATAATAATAATAATAATAATAATAACAAAAATGCATTCCACTCAAGACTTAAAAATAAAAATAAAGGATTCATAATGATTGCAGCAAACAGACATAATGCATGCAAGGGTTATTCACCAGTTTAATTTAAATCTGGAGACACAGGAATGAACAACGGGTGGCAATACTAGAAAAACAAAACTATATTAGAAAACCCCACCAAATTTATAACTGTACTGCTCAGTTATGTGATATATTTGGTCCTCGTATTACCCATTAATATTTTTGCCCTGTCTTGATGAATATTTTTCGTCAGGTAAAACCACCATTCTGACAACTGACTTGGATTCCAAGAACCCCCTAGGCACTCCCCGCCCCCTCGATTCTCGTGCCAGACCTCATGGAGAAATTTGTCAAAACACGGCACTCATCAAGGTAACTACTGAGATGAGAGGCGGGTTATTTGTGTTCCTGCATTAAAAGAATGCTTAAAAATTTTTTTTAGTTTTTTTTGTTTTTATTTTCATTCTGGCTTTTCGTATTCAGTGTGACCTGTGAAAAAGTGCTGGTTTGGAAAGATGAAAGAAAATATTTTGAAAAAATGTTTAAAAAATCTTTGTGAAGTTTTTTTTTTTTTTTTGCATTTGGGATTGTACTCAAAACGAAAATGCTGCTGAGTTCAAAATGTTGACGAGGTAAATTAAACATAGGTAAATGCGCGCACAAAACATCGATTAATATAACAATAAAGGATTATAAACAGGCTTTAACCTAATTTCATAAAATTGATATTTTTTGTAATTCATAAAATGTACATATGTATATAAAATAATACCATCTGGAATCACTCAAAATTCCGTCACAAAGTAAAAAACGACATTTCGCATTTCAGGCTCATACGCGTCTCTCTTCCCTCAAAGCTGTCAGAATGATTTCAAAATCTGCAAAATGGACATGTTAAAGTTGAAACCGGGTTGTATTTTGCTCAGTGGAAACAAAAGCCGTGTTTTACGGGTTGGCAAAAATCTTTATCGGGGGAAAAATACGTCATTACGAACTCACATTCATTTGACTGTTATTCTCATTCAAGTTGAACTGATACTATTGTTAGAAAAAAGAGCGAATAATTACCACCGACGTTGCTAAAAGATTACACGGGACAAAGTGACAGCAAGTTTACAAAGAGAAAGAGCGAAGACGAAATGACAAATAGAGAAAACCAGATGTAATCAAACAAAAATATGAACATTCATAGTGACCTTGGAAAGACGAGGCAGCATATAATAAAGTCTCTTTGAAAATTACTAGTGCCGACATCAACAACACTGCTAGGAGAAACATAATGACCATTATCTGACATAAGGAAAGTGACACTTCGTGTGATATTTCCTAAGAGACAAGGACTTAGGGAGGCTGGAAACACCGGAGCAGAGGAAACTGAGTTCCAAGTTCATAGGAAAATATTCTATGTCTATACAGAAGGTCCTATAAACAATACCTTCCAGGTATAAGTTTCAAGTGCTGTGAAAAGAAGGCGGGAATTCGGAGATGCCCGAAATGATTGTCCGACAGTCAGAAGATTGAATAGTTTGGAAGACGTACCTCCGCTTCAATAATCTTGATACAGGCTTTCTGTTAAACAGTGGGTTAAACACTGGTTTCCTTCCAACGATAAAGGAAGACAGCCATTGTGACTCGGGCTTTTGATGCCAAAGGGAAATTTATAGATCAACTTTGGTATTTTCCTCTGTAGATTTTTGTGTATTTGAGAGCAGAGAATACTTGCTAACAGTCATCAGCTACGAGAAAAGAGAATGGGTTTCTGCTCTGAAATGTTTAATTAGAATCGTTTATATATAGATAACCATTAAGTTTTTACAAGTAAATACATTCACACACACACACACATATATATATATATATAATTTCCTGTGGCACCCACAGGGATGCATAAGGCCTCGATGAACTCATGCCACCACACTCTGTCCTGGGCTAACTCCTCAAGATCTCTCCAACACTCATCTCCTGCTTCCCGCCTCACTGTCCTCACCCCCATCTCCTTTGGCCTACCTCTACCTCTCCTACCAAGGGCAGCCCACCCTTGCATATCTCGTACTATTCCCTGTCTTCTATATACAAGTCCTAGACACTTCCAGCATAAGAACCCAACGTACTCATCGACCGGCTGCACCCCCATTACTTCTCTAATTCTGCTATTAATTCCTAATATTCTTCTGAGTGCCTTGTTTTCAAATGCTAAGAATTTATTATCCGAAGTCACTGTGCTGTACCATGACTCATGCCCATTAATGAAAATACTCCTAATCATTGCCTTATAAATTTATATTTCTGTATGCACAGAAAAACTGCTATTATTCCAAATATTTTTAAACATTCCCATTGCCTGGATGAGCCTTTTTTTTTTAATCTTTCCATAAATCCTGTGCTCAGAGAACCATCCTTATCCAAATAAGTACCTGAATATTTAATTTATCCACTTCCTTTAAAACCATGCCTTCAATTAGACAATCCTGTGCATTTTCAATATTCATACCTATTGACACTCTTTCAAAGTATCTTTAAACACTGTTAATGATGGCATAAAGTGTTACATACAAAGACTTTCTACTCAGTCCTCATGAATTAAAAAGGTCAGTGCGTTCCATTATCCACACTGATAACTCAGCTAATTTTTTTTTTTTTGGCAATCATTACAAAATGCAAAACAGCTATATCTGGTCCATTTGTTTGGATAAGTACCGTGAGCGCTGGCTGGATTTGAAATAAATGGGTTACGTGGTTGATTAGGGATTATCTGTCATCCGTAGAATGAGATAATTTTTAGAACGTTATTTCACGACGAAAAAACCGGTTAACGGTTTAATTAAAGCCGTTAATGTACACGGAGGTTTATTTTAAATGTTAATGAGTGATGGTACAAACATAACCTGATTTAGGAAGCATAGCTAAAACGTCTTTTGTAGATGAGGTCACAATCGATTTCAGACATGAATGTCTTAGCCGAAAAAAAGGTGATAATATCCTTTAGAGTATTTTTTTTTATTTTGTCTATAATATATTTATACAACGACATTTTAGTGATAACTAAAAGAATTCGGTCCTGAATAGAAAATGTTTTATTCTTGACTCATTGTACATTTAGTTTTTGTTCATAGCTGTGATCACTTGTAATTAATGTTCGTCTCCTAAAATCCATCTTATTATTATTATTATTATTATTATTATTATTATTATTATTATTATTATTATTATTATTATTATTATTTCGTCATTTTACCACAGAACAGAAAATGGAAAAAACATACAAAAGGGAAGAAAGATCAGTGAGAACAGTAGCCTTTTAACTTTACGACTTCCTAAATCTCACTCGATTGAAAATTCTCGCCCTTCTGTTCGAACAAACGGCTAAATAAATTCTCAAATTCTCCCTTTCTAGCTCTAGAGCAATTCTTTGACATATACTTATTCCCTCTTCTTGAAATAAGTCCTGGATGATTTTTTTTAGTTTTCTGTAAAAGGAAATTATTGTGCCGGCTTTGTCTGTCCGTCCGCACTTTATTCTGTCCGCCCTCAGATCTTAAAAACTAGTGAGGCTAGAGGGCTGCAAATTGGTATGTTGGTCATCCACCCTCCAATCATCAAACATAGCAAATTGCAGCCCTCTAGCCTCAGTGGTTTTGATTTTATTCAAGCTTAAAATTAGCCATAATCGTGCGCCTGGCAACGACATGCGATAGACCACCACCGGGCCGTGGTTAAAGTTCCATGTGGCGCGGCTCATGCAGCATTATACTGAGACCACCGAAAGATAGATCTATTTTCGGTGACCTCGATTGCGCCAAATAAACTTTGGCGCATTTTTCACTTGTTATTTTTTATTTCACATTTCATTCATCTTTTTGTCTTTCCTTGTTTCATTTTTTGTCTTTCACTGTTTCATTGTTAGAAAATCTTTCACGGAGTTTTTTAAAGATTAGGAAAACATTGGAAAAAGAAGCCAAGTTTTTGAAATTAAACAAATAAAAATTTAAAAAGGAAAATAAAGATGGAAAACGAACGACAAAGAAGCCAATGTTCACTGGAACATATAAGAAATTAAACAAATAATATATATATAATTCTTATCACACTAAAGTGAATAGGAAAACATTGGAACGTTATGGTTCACTGAACATATAAGAAATTAAACAAATAATATAGTTAATATAATTTTATCACACTAAAGTGAATCAACGTTATGGTTTTGGAGATTAGTTAATATACACACATATGACTGGTTTAGTACACACTTCGCATTTCATATGTAAATCACAACTGCCGAAACCCTCATCCGTTACCTAAATTAAAGTTCTGATTATATATATAGGGGAGAGAGAGAGAGAGAGAGAGAGAGAGAGAGAGAGAGAGAGAGAGAGAGAGAGAGAGAGAGAGAGAGAGAGAGATTTTTTTTTTTTTTTAAAGTTTTAATTAGTTGAATGATTTTTTATCTCTTATCCTCACCTCTCTCTCTCTCTCTCTCTCTCTCTCTCTCTCTCTCTCTCTCTCTCTCTCTCTCTCTCTCTCTCTCTCTCCACGTGTACTTATGTGCGCGGGCATAAGAAAATATGTAGCCTATTTCAAATAAAGTAAGTTCTTTCATTTCCATAAGCCAAAGAATACAAATAATATCAAATAAAAATAACAATATGTTACTGTAAGAATCTCATGTTGATGCTATGCTTATATCTGAAATTAGCAGAACAAACCAATTATTTACATGTAGGATTTGAAGGGTAAAAGCTCGCCTTCAACACAAAAATTGAGATTTGCACTTGAAACATGTTTTTGAAGCACGATCATCAGTATAAAATTTTCTTAAATCTATATTAAATTATTAATATTTGAACTTGATGGAAGAAACAAAATTCCTGCGTTACTGCGAAATCTGGAATATGACGCTTGATTAGATTAAAACGTAAACAAGCCTGACCCTCGGATGAGTGAAAATATTTTCCAGGATTCCTGGAAAGCAAACTCATTCACAGAACTTCGAGAATCGAAACGAACATTGGCGATTTTGTTGGGAAATGATAAACCAAAAGGGATTGCTAGGTAATTCCCTTCAATCCAACCCATCAATCGCCTCTACAGATCTACAAAATAAAATAAAAATATTGTCAAAGAGACAAAGACAAAAATCTACAAAAAAATTGATCTGACAGGAAAAATCACCAGCCCCATCGGGCGAATTCAATTGATATTTTGTGGTCGTGAAAGACCGCGGGAAAAGGTAAAATGGAGGCTATTCAAACACTTGGTAGCCGCTAATTAGGAGCCAAGTCCTAGGGGGAGGGAGGGAGGAAGGTATGGAAGAAGACTTTCCAATCATTGCTCTTCGCATCGGAGTTATTATTTTTGGGTGTTGTTGTGAAGGAATAAAAGGGATAGTAATTTTCAATTTTGTAAATGCATATACTGCATATATATACTGCATATATATAAAAAATCTGACATTATATATATATAAATATAGATAGATAGAATATATATATATATATATATATATATATATATATATATATATATATATATATATATATATATATATATATATATATATATATATATATATATATATATATATATATATATGTACCCATACATATACGCGTATGTGCGCGTGTGAATGCATGTACAATGCTTAGACAAAACAAAACTTATAGTCATTCCAATGTAAATGCTTATTCCATATTCCCATTCCTGTTGGACAAAAAGGTATACTTGTCGCCTTTTAACGGATTTGCCTAATCAGCTGTTAAGTGGGTGTGTACTGAATTTCATTATGAATCCGTAACCCTTTGTATTCAACGAGAATTTGGAAAGCATTTCTCATTGTCGAAAACAAATATATATATATATAAATATATATATATATATATATATATATATATATATATATATATATATATATATATATATATATATATATATTTATATGTGTATATATATATATATATATATATATATATATATATATATATATATATATATATATATATATACATACACATAATAAGAATGAAAACGATAAGTTTATGTGCAAAGCAAATCTTGGATAGATGACAATTATTAGTATGTACATAAAGCAAATTATAAACATTTCCAAGAAAAATACAATACGCACTTTTTCAGATCTTAAGAACTGCTGAGGTTAGAGGGTTGCAAACTGGTATGTTGATCATCCACCCTCCAATCGTCAAACATATCAAACTGCAGCCCTCTAGCCTCAGTAGTTTTTTTTTTATATTTTATTTAAGGTTAAAGTTAGCCATAATCATGCGTTTGGCAACGATATAGGGCAGGCCACCACCGGGCCGTGGTTAAAGTTTCATAAGCCGCGGCTCATTCAGCATTATACCGAGACCACCGAAAGATAGATCTATTTTCGGTGGCCTTGATCATACGTACACAGAAAACTCGATTGCGTCGAAGAAATTTCGGTTTATTTTTTACTTGTTTTATTTTCGACATCAATTTGCCAAACTCATTTTCAAAATGAGATTTAAAGGGGTTTTAAATATTGTAACGATATAAATTTCCATATTTCTAACTGGTCATGATTTCTCTTTAAAGCCAGTATGTTTAGAACTGCTGATCTAAGTCAAGTGGCTAAATCGCCTTGAAATCATCTTCCCATTCTACATATTAATTCTTTCAGTTATTTATTTTGAATATTCGTCGCTTAAGCTTTAAATATTTTTGTTTCTTAAAAAAACGCTTAAAAATTTAGCCTACTGGGCAACTGTATGACATTTCCATTTCAGTTATTCATCCTTACTAACTTCTTTCTGTCATTCATCTTAGAAGAAAGATGAGGAATTGTGTGATAGACATAAGATTAAAATCAACAATTATTCTATTAAGTTTTACATTATTATTATTTTGAGAGCCTTACAAAATATTACAACATATAATTCATGGAATAAACTGTCTCTAGAACAAAACAGAGAGAATAATATTAATTCTTCCAAATCGACCATTACATTTCCGAATTTCATCGAACCCACTTTTCATGAAAATTCTCCAAACAGCTTCAGAATGAGCTGTTTCGTGATAGGACAAAAAAATTGTCGGTGCTAAGAAACCCCCGGAGAGAGAGAGAGAGAGAGAGAGAGAGAGAGAGAGAGAGCTCGCTTTTCTTCATAAAGGTTTCTGATTTGAGATCAGTATACATTTTCCACCGAGATTTTTCGCGAGGATTTTGGAAGGCGAAACGTGGACTATTTTTTATCGTTACTTTTATTCGCGATGTATTTTGATTTCTGTCCGAGTCTGAAAATTTTCGCTGCATTTTGAGAGAACTGCGCTTGATGGGAAAAATCTGAGGAGCAGATTTTATAGATTAAATTATGTAAACACAAATAAGTAAGGCAATACTCACTGCCACATAATATTCCTGAACAGGG
>NC_089769.1:2797083-2809583 GCF_040412425.1 Macrobrachium rosenbergii | reverse complement strand
ATATATATACTGTGTATATATATAATATTATACACACACATATATATATATATATATATATATATATATATATATATATATATATATATATATATATATATATATATATATATATATATACACACATCTATAATATGCATTTTGTACAGCCATGTAAACGGCTAACATTGAAGAGTTTTCAGCATAAACAGTTTATCCTTCATTTTGCTCGTGCAGGAATGAATGTGGCAGAGAATACTGCCCTGCAATTGATCTGGTGCTACAACTTATTTATGGAAACGACTAATTTTTACAAAATCATGATACAGATACGCACGTGTTTACAACATTTAATCTCTGAAGATTCTGCAAAGTCAGACTTTTCCCACCGAGCGCAGTTCCCTTAAAATGTAGGAATATTTTCGGACTCGGACAGAAATCAAAATACATCGCGAATAAAAGCGACGATAAAAAATAGTCCACGTTTCGCTTTCCAAAATCCCCGCGAAAAATCTCGGCGGAAAATGTATACTGATCTCAAATCAGAAACCCTTATGAAGAAAAGCGAGCCTTCTCTCTCTCTCTCTCTCTCTCTCTCTCTCTCTCTCTCTCTCTCTCTCTCTCTCTCTCTCTTCGAGTTTCTTAGCACCGCCATTCTTTACGTCCTCTTATCACGAAACAGCTCATTCTGAAGCGGTTTGCAGAACATTCATGCGGAGTGGGTTCGATCAAATTCGAAAATGTAATGGTCGATACTAAAGATTTAATGCGAGCAATTCTCTTCTCTTATAAAGAGTTTGTTCCCAGCGTTGTTATTGCAATATTTATATCTCTCACAAGGTATAAATGCGAGAATTAGCAGAGAGGTTCTAAATTTCTAACCCTGTGAAAATCATTATGTGATTCGTTTATCTTTCTGTCAGGATGAAAGGACAGAACTAGGTGAAAATATTTGGATTCAAGACCAGTGATAACTGGAATGGAAAAACATGTGGTACAGTTACCCAATACCTTTCTATGTGCTTTCTTAAGAAGTTAAGATACTGAAAACTTAATTCACACACATATAATATATATAAATATATATATATATATATATATATATATATATATATATATATATATATATATATATATATATATATATATATACATTATACATACATACTAATAACCACAATGCCCTCTTAATTTATCGATTTCTTCACTCATTTTAGATTTAGCTTGTCACTACAAAGCCTTAAAACCCTATAAAGATGTAAAGACCCAAATGAAGAAATTCTTACGTCCGTAGCAAGAGTCGATCCCACATTAAACTATATCAGAACGAGGTGACGTTAACCCAGAGTGACTGCTCTTTTTAAATGAATTCAATTGTAATTTTATATTTTACATTTTAAAAATCATTCGCTTCTTCTAAACGGTACATGCTCCAGCCTCGAGGATTTATACAAACATTTACAAGAGTACGAGAATGTTTATCCACGCAAATTTTTTTGTAAACATACATAGAACGTATATTCACAACAAGTCTCTGTTCCGAGAATATGTCATCCCAGATCTCTTCTTCGCTTGCATATTCATGCAAATACCTGCAGGAGGAAAAAAAAACATATATAAATAAATATAAATATATATATATATATATATATAAATATATATATATATATATATATATATATATATATATATATATATATATATAGATATATATATATAGAGAGAGAGAGAGAGAGAGAGAGAGAGAGAGAGAGAGAGAGAGAGAGAGAGAGAGAGAGAGAGTCTATAAACATCCCTGTCTTTCTTCGCGACACTGATACACCCAGAAAGGTGTCCTTCCCTTTCCCTGGAAGTCCTTTTCAGTATTCCAGGAATCCGAATTGTTCCAAGGAAACCTGACGCTCACTTTTTTTATACGCAATCCTTGCAACCACTTTCTGAAGTCAAAAGCTGATGACGAAATACTATCTGGATGGTGAAAGGGGGTTCCCTGTGCCACTTCAACTGGGACAAGGTTGCGAAATTTGAAAATGGCTTTTTGCCGATTTCCTTTCGAAGGAAATAGATAAAATGTCATTTTCCCTTGCTTCATAGGTGGTCTTCTGTCTTCTCACTAATTGGTGGATTTCTGTAATTTCAAATTTTAGGTTTCGTTGAACTGACTCTTTCAATGATTTCATTCAATGAATTTACCCAATTTTAATTTCATATCAGGGGGCAATGGTTTCATATTTTCATTATATGCGAGTTCTGCTTAATTATTTACGAGTGTTCCGTATACAAATTGAATTGCTTTACTAATCATTCCTATCATATTTCTTTTATTTTATAGTTTTAAATACCCTCCCACGGGTATTTCTCCATAAGATTTCACTGTACGAATTCATATTAGCAAATTATTACCTTTTCTATATCAGTATTACCGTATAGCTGTAACTACAGTCTTCTCTTTAAATGTACAATGTAATTTGTCTTTGTGCAACGGATTGCTTTATGCAATACGAGATTCATTACCAAATGGAAAACAGAAGGTGGAAGTGAAGGCGGATCTGAGATATCCATCTCTTATAAGGGAAAAGTTCTTATATTACCAAAGTTTACGGTGAGTCTCTCTCTCTCTCTCTCTCTCTCTCTCTCTCTCTCTCTCTCTCTCTCTCTCTCTCTCTCTCTCTCTCTCTCTGTCCTGATTCGTTACTCTATTATGTCTTGTGATATTTTTTTTAGTCAGTCCTCACTCCCCTCACTTTTCTCTCTCTCTCTCTCTCTCTCTCTCTCTCTCTCTCTCTCTCTCTCTCTCTCTCTCTCTCTCTCTCTCTCTCTCCTGATCCATTACTCTACAAAGTCTTGGTATATCTGTGATATTTTTTGAGTCAGTGTTCTCTCCCTACCTCCCTCAACTCTCTCTCTCTCTCTCTCTCTCTCTCTCTCTCTGATATTTTTTGAGTCGGTGTTCTCTACTCACCTCTCTCTCTCTCTCTCTCTCTCTCTCTCTCTCTCTCTCTCTCTCTCTCTCTCTCTCTCTCTCTCTCCAAATCCATTGCTCTACAAAGTCTTGCTATATCTGTGATATTTTTATGCTTAGCCCTTACGGCCCTCTCTCTCTCTCTCTCTCTCTCTCTCTCTCTCTCTCTCTCTCTCTCTCTCTCTCTCTCTCTCTCTCTCTCTGTGCGTCAACCGATAAAATAAATAGAAAAGGACGAAGAAGAAAACATTCAGAAGCCAACAGCAATATCTCGAGAAAGGCTGATCCAACATCACTGCTATTTCTCGGCCAACATCGCCCTGGCCTCCCCACCTAAGCGAAAGCCTTGGGTTAGCATAAGCAAGATTCTAGCGAGGTAAGATGGAAGACTTTATGTTCGGCTCGGTTTTTGAGCGGACATTTTCTCTTGCCGGGCATTCCATTTTATTTCCAGGTGGTTATTCTCGATGTACATTTATAACAGTTATTTTTTCCTTTCTAAATTAACTGTAAAGTATAGATAGAGTTTAGGCCAAAGGCCAAGTACTGGGACCTATGAGGTCATTCAGCGCTGGAAAGGAAACTGAGATTAGGAGGGAAACCTCGCTGTTGCATTTTGAAACAATTGTTCGAGAGGGTGGAAAGTCAGATGGAAGAGAGAGAATATGAATGGAGGTACGGTAAAAGGAATGAAAGGGGTTGCAGCTAGGGGCCGAAGGGACGCTGCAAAGAACCTTTAGGAATGCCTACAGTGCACCCCGTGAATTGCACTGATGCTACTACCTCCCCTACGAGGTTTAAATTAATTCTGTAGTCTACGTTTTGAATGGAGATTTCATTTGACTATGCTTTATATAACTAGTTATATACTCTGAGTTAACTGGAGGTATTTTTAAAACTTTCTTTTTTTCATATGTATTGTTCTAAAAGTATTCATTTCCATTCGTTTATTTTTATTTTTCCTCCAACAATAACATTTGTTTGGCCGAACACACGTGTAAATGAAAATCAATTTATATACCAATGAAATGACTCCTTATTAAAATTTCCTGATTTAGTTGAAGCATCATAAAAACACTAATTTTAATTTGATTATATAAAACGACTGTCTTTTACTTTCCATATTAATTATCACACAAAGCATGCTTTACGCTTTCCGTGTTTGCATCTGAAAGCCATTATAAAACTTTTTACATTTCTGTCTAAAATTTTGCATTTCTGCTTTACATTTTTACATTTCTAGTTAAACTTATGCGAAGAGTTTCAGCATGCGTATATTCCAAGTGAAAATTGTTAGCCATTTGGGGAAATGCGGCTCAGCTTAACTCCAAAAAGGGGCCTTTCACGAAATCCCGAAAAGTACAGTACTCTGGAGGTAAAGAGCAACTGAGACCTGGCTGAATACAATTCTCATTTCTTTTATTTCTCATTTTATGATAAATGTTTATATGTATAATTCAGGTTCTATTTTCATGGGATTCTTTTCGTGTGTGTATAAGCAGGCGTGTAAAGGATTCCAAGTAAATTTGTTGGTAGAATTCTTTTTTGAGTTAGCACATTCTTAGTCGTGTTTTGCAATCGCTTACTTTTCGCCATGTTTAAGTAACTATATAAGCAATGAATGAATCGTGTATATCAATATCATGTTTGGCTTTCAAGAACAGGGTTTCCGGAGTTTTTCTCTCATTATAGACTATCAGTCAGTTTGCAATTTTACGAGCCATGCGAAGAGAGGAAGTGGAGGTAACTAAGACTTTGGTAATCTTCATTTGCTTACTGTAATATTTTATTTGTAAAAACTGATGAAAAAATATTCTTGGTAAATAAGCATCAGACGACTGACTAATTTGATAACGTACTCATAATAATTGTTTATGATATTTTGTTAATTTGATTACTTTCGTATAATTACTTTAACTGAACGAAGGGTATTTCTGCTTTGGAAAATTGTGGTCCTCAAAATACGCAGTAAAACTGAAGGTGGATGTATTAATACATTATCTGAAGGCTCGTGGCTATTCAAACTGTATTGCATGTAGTTTTTTGTTATTATATTCTCGAATGTAATACTGAAAAAACCAACACGTTCCATCGCAATGGGACATTTGGGAAATCGAATACGGATCGGAAAGTAATATTAGCTGTACCTGGATTTTACCTTTTATGGGGAATTCTCTCTCTCTCTCTCTCTCTCTCTCTCTCTCTCTCTCTCTCTCTCTCTCTCTCTCTCTCTCTCTCTCTCTCTCTCTCTTTTTCCCAAACGTCTTCATTTGCATGAAGACTGCCTGACGAATGGGGTGGTCAAGCGGCCAAAGTGGTCGTAGAAGTGTAAGATTGCCACTCGTTCTGAGACGCCTATTCAAGGCTCTGAGGCACATTTCTTGTATAATGGTTCAAGTAACTCAGTGGCTTTGTGTGTAATTGTAAAGTCATATAAAACATTTTTTGTCTATTAATTTTCTCTTTCATTTATGCAAGATTTATGAAACTGATTTTTGAAAATTGTTGTAGGGCCAAACGGTAGGGAATTTTCAGCAATTCAGTGATTAAGATGAAAAGATGGATTAAGAGTGTTGGAGTGGTTGGACAGCAAGATGGAGGAAAGAAGGTGGGAACAGAGGTAAAGCAAAAGGTTAAAAAGTGGCTGTAGCTAGGGATCGAAGGGACGCTGCAAATAACCTTTAGTAATGCCTACAGTGCACCGCATGATGTGCAATGACTGCGCTACCCGGCGTAAGGGAACTCTCATTTGTTTTATATTTTTATATGTAATGAAGAACTAATTTAATTGCGCCTATTTTGGGGGGGGAAGGGTAGGGGGGGGGGTGGACAGCCTACATCACAAAAATCATCTTCGTAGTTGTGACGTCACCGTAATTTTCGACAAAGGTCAAATTGTTCAAAGGACAAAGAATTCTCTCTCAGCAAAGCAAACGAGGTAGTGATGGGAATACGTAAGGAAATATATATATATATAAAAAAACTCTCAGTAAACTCAGTAACTTGACTATTTTTTTATATAGAATCAAAGTATAAACTGAGATTCGCCGCAAATTGGTCACATACTCGAAGCTCCGAGAATTAAGCAGAGCATAATAGAAGAAGCCTCGTTAATAATCGCAATATTAACGCGAACAGTAATCACATCGCTGATGGATATAAGCACATATCTGAAAAAATATATCTACTGGCTCTCTCTCTCTCTCTCTCTCTCTCTCTCTCTCTCTCTCTCTCTCTCTCTCTCTCTCTCTCTCTATATATATATATATATATATATATATATATATATATATATATATATATATATATATATATATATATATATATACATATCCATCAGAGATGTGATTACTGTTCGTGATAATATTGCGATTAACACGAACACACACATATATACTGTATATATATGTGTGTGTATATATGTGTATATATATACATATATAGAAATATTACATACATACATACACACATATATATATATATATATGTATGTATGTGTCTTTTTCAGTATACAGTCCCCTTCTTTAACCTAATTAGCGTACCACTCCAAAAGCGCTCCGTGTAAATAATTCTCTATATACAGCATATAATGGCAAAAGGTCAACACACATTCAAAAACTTTGCATACAGATAAATAAATGGCACGGAAAAGCCCACGACAGCACCGACGTAACTCCTAAAGTTCCCAGAAAATCTAAACTCCTAAATATTTGCATATTCATTCGAATACCGGCACATGTAAAATAAGAGTTGACCTCTAAGTCTCCCGTATTTTTGTTCCAGATCCACATTCAGACGAATTCTCTCTCTCTCTCTCTCTCTCTCTCTCTCTCTCTCTCTCTCTCTCTCTCTCTCTCTCTCTCTCTCTCTCTTCCCCTGATCCATTAGTCAACTATGTCTTGCAATATCCGAGATATTTTTTTGAGACAGTCCTAACTCCCCTTTCTCTCTCTCTCTCTCTCTCTCTCTCTCTCTCTCTCTCTTTCTCCAGATCCATTGCTCTATAAAGTCTTACCATATGTGTGGTAATTTTTTTGAGTTAGCCCTTACAACTCTCTCTCTTTCTCTCTCTCTCTCTCTCTCTCTCTCTCTCTCTCTCTCTCTCTCTCTCTCTCTCTCTCTCTCTCTCTCTCTCTCTCTCCACATATATTACTGTATAATGTCTTGATATATATGTGGTATTTTTTAAGTTAGCCCTCATAGCTCTCTCACTCTCTCTCTCTCTCTCTCTCTTTCTCTCTCTCTCCATATCCATTACTGTATCAAGCCTTGTCATATATGTGTTATTCTTTAATTTAGCCCTCACAGCTCTCTCTCTCTCTCTCTCTCTCTCTCTCTCTCTCTCTCTCTCTCTCTCTCTCTCTCTCTCTCTCTGGAAGCCAAATCCAGTTTTCCTGGAACCATTGGCTGCTTCCAAAGCTGCAAAGGAAATATTTATTCCCTCGAACGAAAACAGGCATTAAGTTGTGAGAAAAATTTGGATCTTTATGAGAGGTTAAATGTTATTTCCACTTTTAAACTCGAAGCTGAATTTGGGTAAGTTTCTTGCAACCATATCCTCAAGACTCTTGCTACAAACGACTACAGCTTTTTTATTTGGGTTAATTGGAGAAAATTATTTGCAAGGTTTATGCTGATTATCGATTTGTAAAGTTTGTCAGTTCTTAGATATATATATATATATATATATATATATATATATATATATATATATATATATATATATATATATATACTTACAACTTGCAACTCATCCTTCCCATTCCAAAAAAAAAAATATATAAAAAACAACTTTTATGTCACGGCACAATTCGATATTCCTCGAACAGTTAAATTAAAACGGCCTTCTCCAATAACATGCGCCCATTTTAACAGATGCAATATTTTTCCCTGTTATATTCCAGCCATTACAAAATGGTTATCAAAGCAGGAATGGATTTCCTCAAGAGTGAATCTGTTGGAATCTGTGATTTCCACTAAAGCCCCTCAGTTCCTGAAGGTCTACCTGTGCAATAACTACCCTCCTGGATAACTTTGATATGAATCAGGGGTAATGGGACCCCCACTGCCTACCTGGGCTGGGTGGTGCAGTGCTCAGAGTTCAATTCACGTCTGATAGATCCGTGGATTACTCTCGTCCTGCCGCCCACTAATTGACCCGGTTTTAAATTGGTACCAGCTTCTGGTGTGGTAAAAAAAAAAATAGGGTGTGGGTCTAGCAACATCATCCTTAAAGACTAGCTGTTTCAGTCATTCGTTTAGGCTTCTTGTGAAGTTTAATGTTTATTTTAATCTTTCCGAATCTGTTTTCAATTGTTTATTTTTCTACTGTGCTAACCTAAATATTGAGGAGCAGTTTCATGGTTAATAAATTGTAGCCATGACGATAATCATAAATGCATCACTGCTACTGTTGTTGGCTTAAGATTAAGTAAATAAAGCAATATTTTAAATGGAGACTGTAATTCAAAACTTCTTTTGTTTCATAATATTCTTATAAGCAAGATTAAATCAGTTTTTCAATTTAGTTCCCCAACTCAACTGCTGAGCAATTCAGTCTGAGAAACCACCTAGCAACCTAATGTGCTTTCAACGCTTTTTATGATAATTTACCTCTCATGATTTTCCTATAAGGGAAACATAAGGTTATTTACTTAATCTAGGTAACAAACAATCAATTCAACACCTATTTTATCCCACACTCTTCACCTAACTCTTCTGTCATTCATCACTCTAGTATTTACTTGGTTTCCCCTCTTCTGTTTCACCAGCATAAAAAAGAATGTGCTTAGGAACTGACCTTCTGTCAGGAATCATAATTTTTTTTTTTCTTGAACGTAAAGTCGACAGCAATGGGGAATTCTTGTAGCATTCTTATCTCTTCGGAACTGAAATACGAGACGCGTGACCTACTCGGGAACTGAAGGAAGTGACGTGTATATTCCCTACGAATAACGAAATTCATCTGCATCAGGCATTGCGGATTGAGAGGGAAAATTGTTACCTGTAAATGCCAAACCCAACTATTGCACAGAGTTCCAACTCAGCACTTATAAAAGACAAAAGCAAGAGCTCTCTCTCTCTCTTTCTCCATCGGATGGCGAATGGTAGCAATATATCTGATAAGAAACATGGAATCGTGTCTTGGGAATCGGAATCCAGTCCACAGACTGACCCCATTCCAGTTATGACCGATCTTATCGTAACGTTTTCTTAGATACGGGAGTCTCTTGAGAGCTCATTTCTCATTGTCGAGGTACAGCCTTGCAGTATTCAGAATAATTCTGATTCCCCTTGATATGCACTGCGGACCCAATAGAATAGGACGAGGAATGTTTTACTAACTAATTCTTGTCTGAACCTGGAGGAATATATATATATATATATATATATATATATATATATATATATATATATATATATATATATATATATATATATATATATATATATATGTGTGTGTGTGTGTGTGTGTGTGTGTGTGTGTGTGTGTGTGTGTGTGTCTGAGCGTCATTTAAATGTGTAAATTTGACTCGGGGATCCTAGAGAACGCTTCACAGTAGCGGAATAACGGCCCGGAACGGATTGTCAGTCATTACTCGTAAGGAACGTTAATTTCACCGCCCATCGTACGATTGCCCTTGTTTACTCGCGTACGAGAACCTTTGTTCCGTTGGCTGCCGCCGTCAATGACGGGGTTTGCAATTAGAGAAAGAGAGAGATCCGATTCTCCCCTTCAATCAAACGCCGCCTTTCACTTATCTGGGATGCCCGATAGGCCAATTTGCAGACTCTCTCCTGCTGAACAACCGCGTCAGTCAGATGCGTCGCGTCTGTGATACGTGAGACAACCGGTGATATGTCATAACAGATTCCTCCGGGTTGAAGGCACTAATTGGGAATGGTTTCGCAGCCTAAACATGGAGGATTGCCATTCCAGGGGCTTCTCATTTCGAGAAAATGTAAAGGTATTTAGGAAACACTTTTTAAATAATTTTTTTTAAATACTTTTTAAAAACACACTTTTAATTCATTACATAGTAGCAACCACTCATCTCGCTTTACAAACAGCGAGTTTCATTGATTCCAAATTTCATGTAGATTCACCTATTCAGAGAATCGTTCGTGTAATTTGTTTTTTTTTTATTTAAAATGTTAAGCAAATTACTTCACAATACTTTTAATATTTAGTAGTATCATTTGACTGCTATGTACACGAGATAATAATTTCAGTTTATCAAATAACAGTAATGTTTGAAATAAACAGCTGGAATTTGGACATGTTGTACTCAGACAGTCAAGTGCATCTCCGGAGAGAGAGAGTGGGGTGTTAAGTGAATTAAAAAGAACATATTCATAACAGTCAGCCAAAATCATTTAAAAGGATATTTTGATGTTACGAAAATTCCCTCGTGTTGGCATTACTCTTATTGATGTGGGTTATAATTAGGTATAACTACACTAGCGTTGCTTGTCCGGTTGAGTTCGAATCATTCCTCCTCTCCCGCGCGACCCAGTATCTCCTAATCTCTATCTTTTCATGAGCCTGAATAACGGTATTTTTCTTCAAATATTTTTAACCCAGCTGTCTGCGTGCTTCTCCTGTGGTATGAAAACTCTAGGAGGATTACCCGTCCAAGGTACATTAACAACAATCTTATCAACACTATTTTTCAATTTTCCTAGCATTATTTTTTTCCAATTTTCCTGACATTAATCTTCAACTTTCTCAGCATTATTTTTTTTCCAATTTTCCTGACATTAATCTTCAATTTTCTTAGCATTACTTTGCAATCAGACTCACTTTTCATCCCGTGCAAGGTACCTTCTTTCGCACGTAACACAAGCTGCTCAATCCGATCGACATTCGTTGAACTAAAATCCGCACGAAAATGCATCTTCGAAGACAGATGCGAGTCATTTTGATTACGACACACGTACCACAGGCTCCTCAGTGTTTCTGCTTGCTTGGCTGCGGAAGCGGCCTAATTAGATATCTGTCCTCCTGCCTGTCTCGGCTGATGCATCAGTCGATATCGGCAGGCGATGGCATGAGGTAGTCATTGTCTTGTTTGTGAATTATATTCTCTGCGTCTGTGATCTCGTCCCAAAGGAGATGCAGTTTGATGGATTGTTTTTTTTATATGCTTAGAGGTTTTGGTATTTTAGTGTTAATTACTCTTTTGTTTTTCCTTTACTGCTATTGATCAAGTGTGATTTTCTCTGATATTGGCAGTGAATTATTGATGGGATTATTGGAAAAGTAATTTCCTGTGTTATTAATGATCGAGATTTAAAGTCAAAATGAATAACCTTCGCTACTCGCGATATTTCTCAAATAAATATCATAATTGGATAAGCTGTACTTAAAATAAAAAAACAGTTAATTTCGTATATTACAATCAAAATACCCCCAGGGTGAGGAATACTTTACTGCTTTAGTATTCACCTTTTGCACAATATAGCTTTATGAAAGGTACTTACAGAGCTGTACTGCACTATCTTCCCATATATATATATATATATATATATATATATATATATATATATATATATATATATATATATATATACATATATAATATATATGTGTATCATATATATATATATATATATATATATATATATATATATATATATATATATATATATATATATAAAACCTTATAAGAAATTAAGAAAATATCGTACTGATAATGACAACAGCACTGTTGAGTACAAATACTTCAAGAATGAAAAGTACAGAAAAGATGGACTGTTGTCCTTTAACAAAGGACAACCATTACTACCCACAAGTACCCTGCTGTTCATTAAACAGTATTAATAACACGGAAAAAAAATCTATTCATCTGAGACCACTTAAGGTACGCCTCTTTACAAAGAGACGCGTAAGCATCTCATTAATGTACAAATTCTGGAAGAATTTCAAGATGTGACTCGTAGATTGAATGTATGAACCCTTCTCCTCATTTTCTCGGGACACAGTGAAGATGTTAATTAGATTTCCGAATCTGTTTGAGGCAGATCCTTTATGCATTCAACCGAGGCTGGCTATTGGAACAGAGGTTCAGAGAAGTGTAAAATTAATGACAAAAATATAAATAAAAGTAACATGATGGAACTAAATGTGGAAATATTTACCATCTCAGACGAAGGGATATGTTAGTACATAAACGAACAAAAAAATAATTCTTTAAAACCTTATTAGAACTGTTACGGATAGAATAACTGACATTGTCAAATAGCATTCTTCAAAATATTTTAATATTTAAATGCGTAAAATAAAAGACAATGAAACTGAACAACAGGTAAACTAAAATATGGTGGTTTAAAGCTTATAAGAACAGTTATGGACTGAATAACTGATATTTTCAAATAAAATATAGCAGTTTTTGAAATATTCAAATAGTAATACTTAGCAATAATCAAAATAGGTCTTTGGAATCGATAATAAAAAGATAATTTCTACATTTACATCAACATAAAACCACAAAAGGATAATTTCTACATTTACATCAACATAAAACTATAAAAAGATAATTCCTACATCTACATCAAC
>NC_089769.1:2787083-2794583 GCF_040412425.1 Macrobrachium rosenbergii | reverse complement strand
CTTCCATTTCCTCTTTCTTGTGACGTTTAAAACTGAACTGCGATGAGATTTAAAAAAAGAATAGGAAAAGCTCTGATAAATACTCAAGATAATAAAATACCGTTACATGCATTACTCTCTGTCACGTAAATCTGAAATAACAGAAAGTGGGTTTTCCCTGCCCCTGAAAACTAACAGATTTAAAAATATTATAAACGTAAGTGTTATTAAAGTACTGAAATAACATTCACTTTTGTAAATATTTTAAAAAATCAAAGTATTACACTTTCCCCTAAACTCTGCCGTGCTAATTTTTTTTATAGAAAAACAATTACTTTAATGGATTTGAATATTTATGACAGTATACAAACAAAAACATCACGAATTTCCAATTCCATTCAAGAGCCCACACAAAGGAATGCTAATTCTTGGTGGTTTTCCCTGTGAATTAATGTGAGTTTACCCAACCGAGAATTCTGTCGCTTTTTTTTTTTTACCTCTTGTGAAAGAGATGAATTGAGGATTTCACGGACGCTTGCTGTCTAAAGGGAGGATGTATTAAGGAAATCAATAAGAGTACGGGACGCGTAGTCATGGACACTTCTCTCGTTTTCTAACTTTGCATTATCTTCTAGATTTATACATTATTGTGTATTTTTAGTTCTACCTTGCTTTTCTGAATCCTATTACATATCCTAAGTTCAGCCCTTCGCCAATTTTTATTTTTTTCTCCGTGCTATTTCTTTTCCCGTCCAAACTTTTTGCAGAAATCCTTCTGCCTTCATGCTTCCCCTATATTCGGATTTAGCCGTTCTTAAACCTACCATGATTTATTAGCATCTTTACTGATATCTTTTGGTTCACTTTAGCCAGAATATAAATGATCTATTTACTAGCACAAGCCTACAGAAGACAAGAAAGCCAGTTTTCGAAACTGGTTTTAGAATGCTTTCACAGTACCCTTATCCTCATTAGCTGAAAGGGTTCAGACGTTCTCTATACGGATAAAGTTTACGCTTCCATCACACATTTTAATAAGTGTTTATATTTCTACCTAGAATTCTAAAGAAGAATGAAAGAAGAGGAAATGTGTAATATTTAATTGAAATGCTAACAGAAAACAGCCTGCAACTGGGCGCTGAGGCCCTTCCATCTTTTTGGAAACTTGCTAAGTGACATTAACTTTTAAAAAGTCCGATCTTACTTCCTTCCCGGAACTGTTGAATATAGAAGCAGCATAATGAATCATCATGATAATTAGGAAAGTTTCGATTCGTGTCATATGTCATTAATTCCCGGTACATATGAAGGCAGCACACTTCACATCAAACTTCCCGAGTTGTTACGGCGCAAAGTTTCTCCAAATATAACGTAAAGTTTTTACCGTTGCTCTCACGTCGCTAAAAATGCAGGCATTAAACATCATATCTTTGAGACTTATGAGACACTGACAGAATATCCTGCTAAAAATTAATATAAAATGTCCATTAAAGACAAATATACCTTAATACAAAAATGGTCTCAACTAGCAAAAGAAATGATGACTTTCTCAGTATATTTTTTTTATTACGTTTTAGAGCCACGAAATTAGTTTGTACAGTAAAAGTAAGTTGAACTTTGCGCTTTTAGTTTTTATTTAATTAATTTTCAGTTTATATTTGGCCTGTGCATCGCCTCTGAATTTATTTTACCTTCAACTTTGGAGGAAAACTTTGACGTTTATCTGAATTCCTTCAAATACATCGGGTTAGTTTTGTTTAAACACTTCGAATAGTTAAACTAAAACCAACTTTATAAAACTAAACATTTAATTTCTATGAAGCGAATTCTCTCACTGTCTCAAAAGCTCGCGGAAGTGAAGACTGAATTAGTCAACTGAAAACGGTGACATTATATTTGAGAAAAACATTTTATTTCATGGAAGAGCAAACTTGAATAACCAATTGGAGGCTTCGTATTTGAGAAGCACTTGTTGCCTCTACTTAGTGGTAATTAATGAATATTTTCGAGTATCAATAAGTAAGACCAAGTTATGTCTTTGATCACGGGAAAAGTTTTACCCTTAATTTAGAAAAGGTGAGTGTTGAGAGAGCCAGGTGATCTTGGTATTTGAATTTTTGCGTTATAATTTGTATTTCTATACATTGGTATATATATATATATATATATATATATATATATATATATATATATATATATATATATATATATATATATATATATATGTGTGTGTGTGTGTGTGGGATGAAACTTTGGCTTTCCAGGTTTCCCACTAAAGTCTCTAATCGTGACAAATTTAATCGGAATCCCTTCAGCCGTTCCGGAGATCCAGATATTGATTTAGGCGTTCAAGGGATGTGGTAGTGGGTGGGTGGATGAGGAATGTAACATATCTGTGGAGCAATAACGGTGAAAGATACAGCCGTGATACTTAGTTTTTCTGAGAGCTCGTATTTTGAATGGAAGGCTTTCGGGGTTTGTTTTTTTGAAATAATGAAATTTTAAAGTTGCAGTGGGCCATTTAAATTAGCCACCAAAATTCAAATTTCCTGATGCTCAGGTATGGACTGCTCACGACATTAGGAGAGACGCCGTCTTCCTAATGTGTGTGAATAGCAAGTGGTGTTAGGAGAAGCTGGCTGACTTACAGTCAACTGTCTTAATTAAAAATTATCACGCGCGTTGAATTTACCTACGTGGTTTTGGTCTTCGCGATCGCTGACCTACCCTAAATAAAGAGTCCCAATATGTTTTCACACACATGTATATATATATACAGTATATATATAAATTGTATAATTATGCAACAAACGAGCCGAGACGACCATAATCACGGAGAAAGCACAGAAGTCTAAGAAAACTATATCTAAAACCTAAATAACCCCCAGTCCTTTGTTGCCAAATTTTTCTCGATCTAGAGCGTTGCCATTGCTAAAAAGGCCTGAAATCACGGGCGAAAAATTGATGAAACCACGAAAGGGGCAGTAAAGCCCAGCCCCAAGAGACAGATATGGAGGTCAGGGTATACAAAGGAAGGGATTGGGCATGGGGCAAAAAGTAGGGACAGACCAGCGAACTTCCTAAGCAGGGACAGACCAGGGAACTTCCTAAGCAGGGACAGACCGGCGAACTGACTGACACGCATTTGACAGGGTTCATGGAGAGGAAATTGCTTGCCAACGATCATGGATGGCATCACAAAACTATTGTCAGTATTCGTGGGCAACATCACAAAACTATTGCCAGTGCTCATGAGCAACATTACAAACTCCTTTGCCAGTAATCAAGAGTAACTTCCAAACTCATGGCTCATGCATGAGTCACAAGCTCGATGCTTGTGTTCATAGAAAAAAAAAACTCACTGCATGTGCTCAGAGAAAAACTCATTGATTGTCTTCATAGAACAAACTCGCTGCCTTGTGTTCATATTTACGAACTCATTGCCTTTGTAACTATGAACAAAAGGCAATGAGTTTGTTAACCATGAACAAAACTCATTGCCATTTGTTCATAGTTGCAAACTCACTGCCTTACGTTCACTGCCATACGTTCATTGAATAAAACTCATTGCCTGTATTCAGAGTAACTAACAAGTCTGTGTTCACAGAGTAATATGCAAGCTCAATGTTAGCGGACAGCATCATAAATACACTGCTTATGCTATGAGTAACCTAATATTATCAAAACTGACCAACATACCTGAAGAACAACTTTACTACACCCCACTCAAAGTAAAGATATTCTAATTATCGTATGCAAAAAATATCCACGACTTAAAACTTATTTTAAACTTAACACACAGCTTTCGTGCTGTCTGCTAATGGGAGCTTCAAGTTCCTAGCTATGAGTTGCTAACAAACTTCATAAAACGAATTCCATCTTCTAATAGAAATCCAAACACTGTCCTGGACAATGTGTTAAATTTTGCATGGTTGAGGATTTTCAAGATATTAGTTATTTGGTAAGCAAGCCCTATTATCGTTAATGACCCGTACATTTAGGGAGCTTCCTATAACCCCTATACGTGCCAAGGAAACTTGATATCAGGAAAACTCATTCCCGGAAAACTCTTACAGGCCAACTCATTCATGGACAATTTGTATCTAGGACGACTGATATAGAACATCTCATACCAGGTATAAAGTGATAACTAATTTTGAAGATTAAAGGATAAAACATTAAATTAAAAACTATTTTTTGGGGACAATGAAAACTAAACATTAAAGACTCAATAAAAAAAGAATTTACTAAAACTTCGTGCAGTTACATGGCATAGATATATGGCACAGCTTTTAAAAAAGCTACTTTCTAGCAAGGATCATACTTTTCAAGTAAAGTTATCGGTCCATTGTTGCACTCTTTGTAAACCCGTTTTGAAGTTACCTGCTCTCCCAGTTCCAAATCAATTTTCATTTTCTTAATATCAGGGCGAAGAGTGAGAAAACAGCCGATCATAAATCGCTTGCCACTTGTTGGGTAACAATGCGAAAACACGAGGTACATTCGAGTTACCTATTTGAATGCTGATTGTATATAACTGGTAATATATAGATGGACAAATTACGTGCCATCGCCAGCCCAATCACTTATTTTAACAAGGTCATCCGGCCGTGTTGAGGCGAAAATTAGCATTCTTTCCTTATCTACGTTAGTATCATAGAGCAAACATGGCTCCCTCAAATTTAAATTTGCAGTACAACAGCGGGATATCAAAGCCATATCTTTGACTGAATAGGGGAGCACTACTAAAATGCTGTCGCCAACATCGAATATTTCTTGATAACTTGATGTTGCTGGCAGTCCAGACAACGCCTCATCTTTTAGATAAGAACATTCTGTAGCAATCACAATCCTCGCGGTCTCTTGTGATGAAGACAAGGCTTTGGTTTTTATAGAACCGAGGACAAACCTCTATTTCACTTCATTCACAGCGCTGTGAAAGTGTTCCCCTGTTGAAGATATTTCTAATGGGTCCTCCTGAGCCATCGTCTGAACTCTCGCTCTGCACTCTTTACTTCAGGTAGCCATACTTTTCTTTATTTGTCTGCATTCTGTCTGTGAAAAATATAGTTTTTGTCATCCACAAGCTTATTAGCTCCTCGCTGAGGTTTTATATATGGCATTGTGGGGGCTAAGGAAAGTTTTAAAGCAGTTGAAAAATAGACAAGTACCAAACCAACCGACTTGAAAAGTACAAAATGTAAAAATAAAACTACATTGAAAAGCAATGACGACCGTTTGTGCGTTGTTTGCTGGAGGAACAGTAACTAGCATAAACTATGAAATTTAAAGGATGCTAATCAATTGAAGAGTTAAATGATCACTTACGCCTATAAACTAAAGACTTGCCTCTCTACTTTACCAATAACTTGACTTTACCAATAACTTATAAGTGGGATTTTTTTTAAGTGAAAATATTTATACCTGTTGTGAGTTGTCCTATATATCAGTTGTCCTAGACAGCAATTGTCCAGGTATGAGTCGCCCTATAAGTGTTTTTCGGGAACGAGTTGTCCTGAAATCAGTTGCCCCAGAACTAGCCCTATAACCATAAATTTTCGGTTGCTAGACAGGAAAATACCAAGTTCGGATCCTCTGAAAATTCTATTAAGTCTAACGCCAACTTCATGCTTAAAAATTTAGATTCGGGCAAAACCTTTAAGAATATTGGCCAACAACTTATCTATACAACCTAGCCACAGAGTTAATCCATTTTCAAGAAGCTAAAATTCTAAAGTAAAACTACCAAGACGCCACACCTGTACATAAATTTGTTTTATTAGTCAGTATTGACGTTTGATGGCGTAAATATTCTTAATTCCCTCAAACCTTGGGGAGTATCTGCAAACTTTACCGAGTGGAAGGTAGCCAAACATCTAAACACCTAATACCTAGCTGAACTCGAAATCTAACCAATAGACTACTAAGCAACGACTCTCTGAATTTAGCACCTGAAAGAAAGATTGATTAGCCGACTTCACAACCACCCAAGAACCTGCATAGTAGGTCGTACGACCTACTATGCAGAACATGGGGGCTCCTCCACCCCTCTAGGGGCGCCGCCCCACAAGGGGTGGAGGATAACGTGAAGTCGTTCAAGAACAGTATATACAAATTTAAAAAGTAAATAAAAGAGTAAGTTTATGACTAAAAAGGTACGTTTATACAAAAATTAAACTAAATTTATGACAAATTAAAAGAATTTTAAATTAAAAGTTAACTGAAAATTCAAATTAATACAAATTTTTAAAGCATATAAAAATTTAAATTTACTACAAATTAAAATGAATACAAATTTTTAAAGCAAATTTATTATAAAAATTTAAATTTACTACAAAAATAATTAAATATACTATATAAACAAAGTAAAATTATGAAAACTTAAAATAACAAAAAATGACAACACTTGGCGGAAAAAAATACCTCCTACATACCTGTTGCAAAAGAGTATCTTTATCATGAGCGAAGCTTTACCGTTAGAACAGGAACTCAAGACAGGAACTCAAAAGTCAAAATCTTACCGAAAACATCCTGGAAAAGACAAAGCTTTAGAAATGTGCGTTAACTTTAATCTCGTAAATTTGGGCATTTGCTCACGTCAGATTATGGGCACACGCCCACAGAAAGTTACAATGACTGCCAAAGATTTGTAAGAGACTAAAGAATCGAAAATCCCCAGAGAAAATATACAATATTAACAGTAATATAGTAAATTTCATTGTTACCTTGCGGAACGCCGGGGTTTGTTATAACTTGACCAGCGAAGTGACAACAATCGATGAAATCTCAAGCGCCAACTATAGCCCAATCGCGTGAGAAACGGTTTCTCCGTAAAAGCTTCCACAGCAGGATCAGTTACGCCACGATAAATTAAAAGAATTCAGTACGCCACTCCCAAGGAAGGAACGATCGCTCAGCAAACTCCTGTTAAACGTCAACTGCCCAGAACGACGTTAAACTGAGAAGGCCCGGCGGTTCAAATGTCCGAACTCGGACGATGTCCTCATTTGCCAAGGACTCTGAAGTCTTAATAGTGTTGCTTCTTGGAACACGACCGAATGTGATCCATGGATATCCTTGAAACCGCTAATTTTGGAAATATTTTTAATTTACTTATCATTCATGGAAGTTTAAAATACAGCATGTGATGAATAAATTTTCCCGAACGTAACCCGTAATTTCTTTTAGGGCTCAGGAAGTGATTTGTATCATAAGCCTGCCGCGTATTTTTTTCATCACTTTGATGAGAAAAGTTTTAATTCCCGTGGATATTTTGTCGTAACGATATATAATGAAATATTCTATATATACGAATATACATACATATATATACGCATATATATATATATATATATATATATATATATATATATATATATATATATATATATATATATATATATATATATATATATATACAGTATGTATGTGTGTATGTGAGTGTATGTATATTCGCATATACAGAATATTTCATTATATATCGTTATGACAAATTATCCACGGGGATTAAAACTTATTTCA